>NC_057803.1:116232476-116255334 GCF_018294505.1 Triticum aestivum
CAGTTAGCAGCAGTAGCGAAGGAATCGCTCGATCGGTTTCAGTTAACACCCATCGATCGATCGCTCGGGTTTAGTAACGCGTAGCCTGCAGTGCAATCGCTCGGGTTCAGTTAGAGCCCAACGCCTCGCTCGAGTTCAGTTAGATCCAACGCCTCGCACACACGCGCGTGCGTGTACAAGAGAAACGTGCATCGCTCGGCCCCCGACCTCCCACCGTAATCGGAAACTCCCCGAAATTTTCCTCCCCCTCGCTTCTACCATGGTTTTTTCCGTCATGGACAGCCCAAAGAATGTCATGCAGCTGCATCTCTGGCCCGCCCAGGACGAAAAGCCCATTTTCTGTCATGATTTTTTGTCATAGAAGTAGGAGCCCACCACATCTATGATGATACCGGGTTTTGTCACAATTATCGTCATAGAAGTGTCATATGTATGACAGAAAAAAAATTCGTTCGGCCCAAAATGTCACGGATGTGTCTTTTTTTGTAGTGACAACTTACTTGAAGGATCTTGCTCAATCCTTAGGTAGGTATGGTGGACTCTTGAAGATAAAATTTGGGTTTAAGGGTTTTTGGATGCACAAGTAGTATCTCTACTTGGTGCCGAATTTTTGGCTAGCAAGGATGGGGGGGGGGGGCAAGCACCACATGTTGAAGGATCTATGACAATATAACTTCTATGTGAATATGAACAAACATAAACCATTATGTTGTCTTCCTTGTCCAACGTCAACAATATTGGCATATAATATTTTGATGGGGGCTCACAATCACAAAAGATTTCCAAGATAGTGTATTTGCATGTGAAAGTTCTCTTACTTATAGTAATCATTCTGGAATTGCTTGTATGACCAATATTGTGATTGTCAAGCTTCAAAAGATTTCACTTTCTAAACCCAATGTGAAGGTACCACTAGTTATGATATGAAAATATAATTTCAACTTCATGATATTCAATTCATTCAATAATTTAATCATAGGATATAAGTGAAGCACAAGAGTAAATGACTAACTACTCCACAAAGATATAAGTGAAGATCAAACGAGTAGTTAAGTAAATGGGTAGCTATCTGAGGACTCTCTCTTATTTAAAAAACTTTTAGATCTAAGTAGTTTATTAAAACAGCAAGCAAAGCAAAACAAATAACATTCCAAGAATAGCGCACATCATGTGAAGAAGCAAAAACTTAGGCTCAACCGATACAAACCGATAATTGTTGAAGAAGAAATGTGGGATGCCTACCGAGGCATCCCCAAGCTTAGATGCTTGAGACTTCTTGAAATATTATCCTGGGGTGCCTTGGGAATCCCCAAGCTTGATCTTTTGTGTCTTCTTAATTCCTCTCATATCACGTTTTCCTAAATCTTAAAAGCTTCATCCACACAAAACTCAACAAGAACTCATGAGATAAATTAGTATAAACCAATGCAAAAACCTTATCATTCTCTACTATAGCAAATAACTAAAATTATTATTCAACACTGCATACTAAATGCCTCTTCATATTTAATACTCCTATCCTCAAAAAGAATCATTAAACAAGCAAACATATGCAAACAATGCAAACATAACAGCAATCTACCAAAATAGTACAGTCTGTAAAGAATTGAAGAGTATCAATACTTATTTAACTCCAAAAATTATGGAAATTTACCACACTGTAGAAAATTTATCAGAGCTTATTGTGCAAAAAGTTTCAACATTTTATCACATTCTTACTTTTCTCGGGAATTTTTGCAACATCGATAAACTTTCTGTTTTGGAACAACGACACATAGACTTGCAAAATAAGCATGACAAAGGCTATAATTGACATTTTTATTGAAATAAAAGATGGAAAATATTATTCTAATAACAGCAAGAAAATACGAATAACATAAATGACGCTCCAAGCAAAACACATATCATGTGACGAAAGAGGGGATGCCTTCTGGGGCATCCCCAAGCTTAGTTGCTTGGATCTTACTTGAATATTACCTTGAAGGTGCCTTGAGAATCCCCAAGATTAGGGTCTTGTCACTCCTTATTCTCCTCATATCGATACCTCACCCAAAACTTGAAAACTTCAATCACACAAAACTTAACGGAACTTCGTGAGATAGGTTAATATGATAAAGAGCAAACCATTCACTTTGGTACTGTCAAAGACAAGATTCATAATTGTTCTCACACAATGCCTACTATACCTTATCATTTCCACAATTTATATTGAGCAATATAAGCCACATAAACTAGAAAACAAGCAAACTATGCATTGAAAACAGAATCTGTCAAAAACAGAACAGTCTGTAGTAATATGTACTCTAACTGTACTTCTGCTACTCCAAAAATTCTGAAAAAATAGGAAAACCTGTGAAATTTGTCTATTAATCTTCTGCAAAAAGAATCAGTATTTTATAACGCTTATGTTAAAAATAAAATTATTTTTCTGAGCGTAAAAGTTTCTGTTTTTCAGCAAGATCAAATCAACTATCACCATAGACCATCCCAAAGGTCTTACTTGGCACTTTATTAAAACAAAAGCTATAAAACATGATTACTACAATAGCATATTATGTGAACACACCAAAACAGTAAGTAAAAGTGTTGGGTTGTCTCCCAACAAGCGCTTTTCTTTAATGCCTTTTAGCTAGGCATGATGAGTTCAATGATGCTCGCACAAAAGATAATGATTGAAACATAATAAGAACATCATGCATCATAAGTTCCTCTCTCATACTAATTTTTAGTAGCATCATGAATAGATTCATCAATATAACCCTCACATAAAGCATTCTTTTCATGATCCAAAAGCATAGAAAATTTACTACTCTTCATGTAAGCAATTTTATTCTCATTCACAATAGTGGGAGTATCATATGAAACTCGAATACTAAAAAAATCCACATTAAAAGAGTAATGTTCAGTAAAAGGATATTCAAAATTATGACAATAATTATCACTACTTTTTATAACATAAGTATCATCACAAGAATCATCATAAGTAGCAACTTTGTTCTCATCATAGATAGGAGGCATGCAATCATCATAGCAAATTTGATCATTCAAAGTAGGGGGGCTAAAAAGATCATCTTCATTAAACATAGCATCCCCAAGCTTGGGACAAACATTTATTGTAGCAAATAAGTTCTCAAACATGTCATTCTCATCAAGCATAGCATCCCCAAGCTTGTGGCTTGGTGATACGTCTCCAACATATCTATAATTTTTTATTGTTCCATGCTATTATATATTCTGTTTTGGATGTTTAATGGGCTTTATTATACACTTTTGTATTATTTTAGGACTAACCTATTAACCCAAGGCCCAGTGCAAATTGCTGTATTTTTTCCTATTTTAGTGTTTCACAGAAAAGGAATATCAAACGGAGTCCAAACGGAATGAAACCTTCGGGAGCGTGATTTTTGGAACAAACATGATCCATAGGACTTGGAGTGGACGTCAAGAAACAACCGAGGAGGCCATGAGGTAGGGGGCACGCCCTCCCCCTCGTGGCTCAACTGACCTACTTCTTCCTCCTATATATATACTCATATACCCTGAAAACATCCAGGAGCACCACAAAACCCTATTTCCACTGCCGCAACCTTGTGTACCCAAGAGATCCCATCTTGGGGCCTTTTTCGGAGCTCCGTCGGAGGGGGCATCGATCACGAAGGGCCTCTACATCAACTCCATGGCCCCTCCGATGATGTGTGAGTATTTTACTTCAGACTTTCGGGTCCATAGCTATTAGCTAGATGGCTTCTTCTCTCTCTTTGGATCTCAATACAAAGTTCTCCTCGATCTTCTTGGAGATCTATTCGATGTAACTCTTTTTGCGGTGTGTTTGTCGAGATCCGATGAATTGTGGGTTTATGATCAAGTCTATCTATGAACAATATTTGATTCTTCTCTGAAATCTTTTATGTATGATTGGTTATATTTGCAAGTCTCTTCGAATTATCAGTTTGGTTTGGCCTACTAGATTGATCTTTCTTGCAATGGGAGAAGTGCTTAGCTTTGGATTCAATCTTGCGGTGCTCGATCCCAGTGACTGATATGTCTCCAACGTATCTATAATTTTTATTGTTCCATGCTATTATATTACCCGTTTGGATGTTTATGTGCTTTATTATACACTTGTATACTATTTTTGGGACCAACCTATAGCTCTAGTGCATCCGTTGCATGGCAATCTCTACTCACTCACATTGATATCTATTGATGGGCATCTCCATAGCCCGTTGATACGCCTAGTTGACGTGAGACTATCTTCTTTTTGTCTTCTCCACAATCACCATTCTATTCCACCTATAGTGCTATATCCATGGCTCACGCTCATGTATTGCGTGAAGATTGAAAAAGTTTGAGAACATCAAAAGTATGAAACAATTGCTTGGCTTGTCATCGGGGTTGTGCATGATTTGAATATTTTTTGTGACGAAGATAGAGCCTAGCCAGACTATATGATTTTCTAGGGATAGCTTCCTTTGGCCATGTTATTTTGAGAAGACATAATTGCTTAGTTAGTATGCTTGAAGTATTATTATTTTTATGTCAATATTAAACTTTTGTCTTGAATCTTATGGATCTGAATATTCTTACCACAATAAAGTAAATTACATTGATAAATATGTTAGGTAGCGTTCCACATCAAAAATTCTGTTTTTATCATTACCTACTCGAGGACGAGCAGGAATTAAGATTGGGAATGCTGATACATCTCTAAGGTATCTATAATTTTTGATTGTTCCATGCTATTATATTACCCGTTTTGGATGTTTATGGGCTTTATTATACACTTTTATACTATTTTTGGGACTAACCTATTAACTAGAGGCCCAGCCCAAATTGTTGTTTTCTTGCCTATTTCAGTGTTTCGAAGAAAAGGAATATCAAACGGAGTCCAAACGGAATGAAACCTTTGGGAGAGTTATTTTTTGGAACGGAAGCAATCCAGGAGACTTGGAGTAGACGCCAGGGAAGCTTCGAGGTGGCCACGAGGCAGTGAGGCGCGCCCCCACCCTCGTGAGCCCCTCATGGCTCCCCTGACCGACTTCATTCGCCTATATATGTCCATATACCCTAAAAACATCGAGGAGCAGAATAGATCGGGAGTTCCGCCGCCGGAAGCCTCCGTAGCCACCGAAAATCAACATAGACCCTTTCGGCACCCTGCCGGAGGGGGGGGGGGAATCCCTCTCCGGTGGCAATCTTCATCATCCCGGCGCTCTCCATGACGAGGAGGGAGTAGTTCACCCTCAGGGATAAAAGTATGTACTAGTAGCTATGTGTTTGATCTCTTTCTCTCTCTCTTATTCTTGAGGTGGTACGATCTTGATGTATCGCGAGCTTTGCTATTATGGTTGGATCTTATGATGTCCCCCCCCCCTCTACTCTCTTGTGATGAATTGAGTTTTCTCTTTGAAGTTATCTTATCGGATTGAGTCTTTAAGGATTTGAGAACACTTGATGTATGTCTTGCATGTGTTTATCTGTGGTGACAATGGGATATCACGTGAATCACTTGATGTATGTTTTGGTGATCGACTTGCGAGTTTCGCGACTTCATGAACTTATGCATAGGGGTTGGCACACGTTTTTCCGGTAGAAACTTTGGGGCACTCTTTGAAGTTCTTTGTGTTGGTTGAATAGATGAATCTGAGATTTTGTGATGCATATCGTATAATCATACCCATGGATACTTGACGTGACATTGGAGTATCTAGGTGACATTAGGGTTTTGGTTGATTTGTGTCTTAAGGTGTTATTCTAGTACGAACTCTATGATAGATTAAACGGAAAGAATAGCTTTGTGTTATTTTACTATGAACTCTTGAATAGATCGATCAGAAAGGATAACTTTGAGGTGGTTTCGTGCCCTACTATAATCTCTTCGTTTGTTCTCCGCTATTAGTGACTTTGGAGTGACTCTTTGTTGCATGTTGAGGGATAGTTATATGATCCAATTATGTTATTATTGTTGAGAGAACTTGCACTAGTGAAAGTATGAACCCTAGGCCTTGTTTCAACTCATTGCAATACCATTTACGTTCATTTTTATCATTAGTTACCTTACTATTTTTATATTTTCAGGTTACAAAAACATTTATCTACCATCCATATTACACTTGTATCACCATCTCTTCGCCGAACTAGTGCATCTATATAATTTACCATTGTATTGGGTGTGTTGGGGACACAAGAGACTCTTTGTTATTTGGTTGCAGGGTTGCTTCAGAGAGACCATCTTCATCCTACACCTCCCACGGATTGATAAACCTTAGGTCATCCACTTGAGGAAAATTGGCTACTGTCCTACAAACCTTTGCACTTGGAGGCCCAACAACATCTACAAAAAGAAGGTTGTGTAGTAGACATCAGTGACAGAAAGGGAAACTACACATATTGTATTGTTGCCATCGAGGACAAAAAGATGGGGTTTATATCATATTGCTTGAGTTTATCCCTCTACATCATGTCATCTTACCTAATGCGTTACTCTGTTCTTATGAACTTAATACTCTAGATGCATGCTGGATAGCGGTCGATGTGTGGAGTAATAGTAGTAGATGCAGGAAGGAGTCGGTCTACTTGTCACGAATGTGATGCATATATACATGATCATACCTAGATATTCTCATAATTATTCGCTTTTCTATCAATAGCAAAAATGCCCGTGCGTTGCAACGGGAGAACAGGTATCCTGGATCCTTCGGGAAAAAAACAACACATCCAAGTTGATAAATATCAAACTGAAAAATTATTACAACGCCAAGCCAAATTCTGACATGCTTCTATGCTAGCAAAAGTTTGGGCCGTGTAAAGCAACTCTTTGCAGCATAACCCAAACAAACACAAAATATGATGGTAGCTAAATCTATCAATGAATTCAGTTGCATATCTTTGAGTCCTTGATTAATATTGTGGCATTGTTCTTAGATAGATTACCATGTCCCTTCTTTAACTGAAACACCATCAAGCAAAAGACAGGACATCGACAATCTCCATTTATATATAAAAAAGAATAGTACTAAACTAAAACAGATAGTACGAATGAAAGGTTTTCCAACTATTAAATACCGAGAAAGGGATTAGTATAAGATGGGTTTGCAAACCTGGATGGATGATGAATGCCTATTGCTTATCCATTGACATGTGTGTTGTCATCTGCCAACTTTACCTACCAGTATTAGATGCATCAATATTGTATTAGGCTAAGAGTAGTGGGCATGTCCATTAGCGGTAACAAACCAAATGATCTGTCTTGTTTCATAGAGAACCATGTAAAGTGTTGAGACATGCCAGATTCCTAAATCAGGATTGCTGAAACCGCACCATATTGTGCATGTACAACGTCAAATCCAGGCAAGACATTATAGTAAAGAAAGGAAAATACATGTAGAAATGATAACTGAATTTACAAACGCTATAGTTGATCCGAATAGCATACTTGTGCCCCCTAGCCTGCCATCAAAATTAGCTAATTTGGCCCGCAGTTGTTGAATTTCTTGCGCCGTCAAAATCCTACTCTTTTACATTACTTTACCTTGTTCCACCAACTCGAAATTCCACTTCTAGATGCTATAATTCACATGCATTCTTGCGAAATACAAACCAATGATAATCAACTTTCCATTCCGCAACTGATTTACTAGGATACTTGAGAGTCTGGTCCAACAAAAGAGACCGTGTGTCGTGGTGTGTACCTTGCATGTGTAAGTTCTTGTTATCTATTTGATCTCTCCCTACTAATCTCATTGATGAGTGATGCAACCTTTGTAGAAGGTTCTTTCCTAACAACAAGGAGATTCTCAATTTCAGCACAAAAATGCACAACCTCATGTCTCAAAGGCTCATTTGATCTAAGTTCAGCTTCAACCTTCCTTCTCTTGTCAACGAGCTCGCTGATATAGTGATATAAGCTCCATTCTTGTCATTAATCTTTGCAATGATCATGTTCAGGTGATGGACTTCCTCCTCTATTTCTTGGTAACTCCATTCGTTCCTCGGCTAGAGCATGACGATCAGCCATAAGCCTGCGGAATTCAACCTCGTGCAACTTAATTTCTTCCTCTAGAAGAGCCGGGTGAGCGGGAGGTAGACTTGGTACTTGGCAAACGGTTCGAGTTAGATTTACCAAACTTTCCTCTTACCTAGTGTTTCCACTCAAATGGAAAAAACAGCAGTAAAGGAGTGCACATCCGTCCTTGGTACCAGGCAATAACTTTATCTTCTCTACTAGATTTAGCATGTTTCACAACCTCGATTCAATGCAAATAAAGGAACAATAACAACCTGCAATGAACTTTCAAATAGTACATGAGGTTATTATTGCTGAAACATAATCATAATAACATTTGCACTGACATGGAAGTTATAGGAGCAGATGCTGAATTTGTGGTCCCTGAGATGCTAGCTCTAGGTATATGCATTATATTGCAGTAAAAACAGAGAGGGAAATAGTGGATCTGCAGCCAACTCTTACAGGCGCTATGCTGTATAAATTACCCAAAGAAGACCAAACTTAACTGAGAGTCAAATATTAGATATTGTTCACTTAAACACTCAAAAAGAATGATTAATGTACTGGAATAATAGAGTGATTTGGACACATCTAGCAGAACATATCTCTACCTAATATTTGGGGAGTGACCTGGACTTTCAACCTGATTTGGAAGCGGCCATTGGTGGGGGAAGAAGAAGGGGCGGCTTGCTCACATGGATTAGAATTTAGGAGCCAAATAATTTCAGATTTGGTGAGGACATCGTAGACGAATGAGTTGTCGCGAAGCCTGCTGTCCTTGTTATCTTGAAGCGCCTGCACCACAAAAGAAATATCAGTGCATTGATGTACTAATCTAAACCAAAACAAATCAAGGAAACTACGATAATCATGCTATACTAATCCTAATATTTCTCTGCCAGCAGCACCAACTTCCTTTGCCTGCAACAGTTCACTAAAGTTCCTTGGTTTGCTCAGCCAAGAACATGGACAATGGCATGGCCGAGCAGACCACCAGCGAGTCCCTGTGATTCGTGACACATGCAGGTCAAAAGCCTTACTGCTTCACTGTGGAAACCTCTATTGGACTCTATGGTCTCCCAAGTGATGCCATCCTTGATGGGAATTTCGTCAAACACCCTGTGGGCGGCCGCCGTAGCTCGTCTAGGAGAGCAGCAGTCCATTGGCTAGCAAGTAGGGAAAGGCTAGATGTGGCGCATCCAGCGGTGATGCCGGCGACCTAGCAGCGTCGATAGAACCCCTGGGGAGGGAGATGTAGACGTCCTTGTCGGTATCCACGCGGAGCACGTCCATGAGGCGAAGAACGTCGCCGGCGCCCGCCCATAGGACGCTGCTGCTCCCGTCCACAATTCATTGCAGCTATCCTGCTTGTTATGGTTGAGGTCGTCCACGGGATCAAGAAACATGACTGGCGGCGGCGGTCAGATCGACCCAGCTCGGGCCGACCCGCCTCGAATGCCACCACCACGGGGCGCATCGACCTTGAGCGAGCTCCGCGCCGCACTCGCCATAGGTGCTACCATGATCTTGGCAGATCAGCTGGTTCACGCGAGGAGGAGGGCGGAGGAGGATTCCTCGAGTCCAGAGGATGGGTTGAAGAAGAGGACGGGTTGAAGAAGAGTCCTGGCCCAAACTTTTTTCCTTAGTTGTTGTTGGGCTGTTTGACCCATCAGAGTCCTGGCCTAGTAACATAACACCAATGCGAGTTGTTTCTTACCATAGGAGAGACTCTGAACGAAACGATTTTTAGGTACCGGAAGCGGGCATGGGACAGTGGGTTTAATTACCAGAAAACTGAACGACTTTTTTGAAAAAGCGCCGCGACGGTGAACCCGACAAACTCAATTTGTGCTTTATTATTACTAGCAAAAATGCACGTGCGTTGCAACGGGTGTAAAAATAATTACAAAAATCTAAACATTTATCGATCCGATAGATCAATGGCTACTCCTTCGATGCGAAAGTAATTGTGCATCATTCGCATACCTGTAACAGTTTCAAATGAATCATATATTAATTCCTATATCTCGCAATCCCTGTTAACATTAATTAATATTTATGCTTTCCCATTTCAAAATATGATGGCCGGAAAGTAAAGTATTTACAATGCTTGCGGCACTTTGTTGACATGTTGCCGCCATTAGTAGGAGCATAACCTCCACGCCAACATGACCACTTCCCTGGAAATAATCGTCAGGCTTCGATGGGGATCATGATTAGGGTATGTAGAACTGCGGAATAGATGGTACAACGGATGGTAGTGATTCCCCCGCCCCCTCCCAGTTGTCATGCTGGGCGAAACAGGACGCGAGCAAGATGCACCATAGTCGTACTTTTCTATTCTTCATCCCTCCGTCTCTCCTCCCTATCTCACCCATGGCATCCAGATTTGAGGAATATCTTCATGGACGGCAAGCACCAGTGAGCTTCAAATATCTTCTCCCTTAAGAAATATTTCTTTCTAATATTTCACTCACTTTAATTATTATACTCTCTTCGTCCTAATTAGTGTCTTAACTTTGTATTAATCTAGTACAAAGTTGTAGTACTAAAATTAGGACACTTATTTTAAAAGAAGGACATATATATAAAGTAACAACAAACAACAGCAAGTAATGATCGATGCTCTTCCAGAAAATAAAACTTTGTAATTGATGCTTGCATGCATGCATCCAGTAGCTTCTAGCCGGTACAAGACCTATTCCTTTTGGTTTCATTGATGAAATGCACCGACCGCCCAGCGCCACTCCTCATCCAGATGCGTGCCTTATCCACACCGTCACTTCCCCTTCTCACTCACCGCTGCTCCTCCTCTTCTCCAGCCACTATCACCCAGTGATGCTCTTCCTCTTCTACACGCATTGCACGGACGATGCACTCCACTCTCCTGGAGTGCATGCCGCCATGGTGGCTGGCCAGAGCCAAGGCAGCACCCCTTATCAGCGCGAGGAACCCAGAGACGCCATGGATGGCGCCATGGATGCTCCTCTGCCGTTGGTCTGATCTGGCCGTCCCGCCCCAGTCGTCGGCCCGCTCCGGATCCGGCCAGCAGCCTTGCCTCCGATCCGATTCGGATGGCCCTGCCTACAGCCTCCGCCACCTGCGGCATGCCCCCCAGAGGTCCGGCTGATCCAGCCTGTCCACGAAGTCCAGCCGGCCCTCCTCCCGGGCGCGTTCCTCGGCCGTTGCCACGCGCTCGGCCAACAACTTCGTTGAACTGGTGGTACACCCGGTGCAGCTTGCCCTGCACTCCCTGGACACATTGCTTCTTCTACATCTACCTGATGCTGTCCCTTCTCTTCTTCTCTATCAGGGCAGCATCAACCCCCTTTTCCCTGTCGGTGAGGAACTCCAGCAGAGGATGGACTGTGTTTTGGAGCTCCTCGATCTGGCCTCCCCCGCTCAGGTGCCGCTCCATGCTCCGGATCTGGCCACAGTAGGCCTCGCCCCCGACGACCAACAGGCTCAGATCCATCCCTTCCCTCCTCCTGTCCTCCACATGCGTAGGGGCTGTGGCGCCAGATCAAGGTAAGGGGCCCCTACCTCCTCCAACCGCGCGCGAGCAGGCCACGCCCGACCCCCACCCGCCCTCTCTCATCCTCTCGTCCCCTTCTATCTCTAATCCCTCTCACATGTTTTCTTCAGGGAGCCTGCCAATGGAGGTCACCGCCTCTCCGTCTCGTTCCGTCCGCCGCCGGATCCACCACGTTGTGCCATGGATGGGCGCCTTGCAGCTCCTCCTCCCGTCACCTAATCTGCCTGCCCGCCCGTGCTCCAGATCCGGCTAACAGCCTCGCCTCCGACCCGATTCAGACAGGCGCCTACACAATCTCACTCCGCCACCTGCGCCTCAGGTCTGACCGATCCTGCGTCGCTCATCCTCGCTGCTTTTCTTGTTTAAGTTAGCCCCGCTGTTTCTTTTGCTCGCAGCTTGCGAGGAGGCCAGGGCGCGCCTTGTCCAGCCGCGGGCTACCTGCTGTGTCAGTCAGCCCAGCCGCCTCGACCCGGCCTTCTCCTTCTTCGCCCCCAGCTCTAGGCCTCAAACAACTCCCACTTTTTGGAAATCCTCCGTAGAGCGAGGGGCACCGGTGGTGGTGGTGTTCGCTCGGTGGACTCTGTTCCATTTTCTTTGCTCCTTCACGCTTTGGCGATTCCTTCTGTTCCCTTTCTCTGCTTGTTTTGATTTCTAATGTGGCTTGTTGATTCTCATGGCAACTCCGAGGGACTGTTGTGCAAAATCGCGCACGACGACGTACGACAGAAACCCAATTCTCTTTATTAGCCGGGCTCGGCCAGCGCCCCGACGGCCCCGACACTATGCCCAGGCGGAGGTAGAGGAGCTCCCCCACCCCGCGTCCTCCTCCTCCTCCTGGTCCGCCGACGACGCCTGGGTCCTTGGTCGCCAACCTGGCCGCGAGCTCCTCCAGCCGCATCCCCATGCGTAAATGCGCGGATGTGCTCCCCGGCACTGGCCGGTGGACGGCGCGGCACCGAATCGACCGCCGCACGGGGTGGGGTGCCTCCTGGCGGCTGGGATCGGGAGGCGAGGGAGAAAGAGGAGAGACGGTTGGGGTTATGTTTCTTTTTTTACTTCAAAAAGGACCGCGGGTTTAATACCGCAAACTGTAGGGATTGTTTTGCAAAATTTCTGATCGAAACGTTTTCCCACTTACGAAAGGACTGCGGGTTGAATACTGAAAAATGCAGGGAGGTTTCTGCAAAAATGCCGCGACGTACGACCAGAAGCGATCCATGGTTTATTAGTAGGTAAAGATAGGGATAGATTGCTCGACAGTAATCTGTTCACCCACCATAATACTTATGCTATCTTGATAGAAGCCACTAGTGAAACCTATGGCCCCCGGGTCTATTCTTCATTATATTAATCTTCCGTCAATAAGCTATTTCTATTATCTTTTATTTTGCAATCTTTACTTTTAATCTTTATTATAAAAATATCAAAAATATCATCTTATCATCTCTATCATATCTCACTCTCGTAAGTGATCGTGAAGAGTTTGGCAACCCCTTTATTGCGTTGGTTGCGAGGTTCTTATTTGTTTGTGTAGGTACGAGGGACTTGCGTGTGGCCTTCTACTGGATTGATACCTTGGTTCTCAAAAACCGAGGGAAATACTTACGCTACTTTGCCGCATCACCCTTTACTCTGGATAGTCCCTCTGTCCTCTCTAAGCTCATAAATAATGATGCTATGAAAAGACCTACCGAGGTTATCAATGAGAGTTTGAATAACTTTGATGAAGATGATCCTGGAATTTTTCGTTATTTACTTGATGAATCTTAGAAAGATGCTTGGGATAGGCTATTAAGGATCCGAGCTAGCTATGTGCCCCAATATCAAATTAAGATATACCTGAAAAGCTTTTATATTGGTTTACCCTCTACATTCAAACAAGTTCTAGACTCTATTTTTGAAGAAGGTTTTCTTGAGGGGGGTCCCATAGATACTTATGAAAAGATGAAAACTATATTTGGGCACCCCATGAGTGAGAAGGTGGATTCCACCTCTCCTTTATGCTTTTACCAAAATTGAAATTATCAAAGAAATGAAGGCTAGTTTAGATGCAAATTTCTGTAACGTGCTTAATCTTTCTTCCACCATTAATGGCCACATCCTCTCTCAAAATAGAAAGATAAATTCTATAGAAAAGAAATTTTCTATTTTCTTTCTCAATACCAAAGATGGCAACACCTAGATCTATCCTTGCCTTTATGCCTAGCTAGGGGCGTTAAACGATAGCGCTTGTTGGGAGGCAATCCAATTTTATTTTTGTTTCTTGCTTTTTGAATCTGTTTAGTAATAAATAATTCATCTAGCCTCTGTTTAGATGTGGCTTTATGCTTTTAATTAGTGTTTGTGCCAAGTAGAACCTTTGGGAAGACTTGGGGAAAGTCTTTGCGATCTTGCTGTAAAAAACAGAGACTTGAGCGCTCACGAGGTTTGCTACCATTTTTACCGGAGAGTGCTATTTAGTTAATTCTTTTTTCAGATTATTAATAGATAAATTCCTCACGTCCAACAATTTAATTTAGAATTTTTGGGGTTCTAGAAGTATTCAAAACCTATAGATTACTATAGACTTTTCTGTTTTTGATAGATTCTGTTTTTCGTGTGTTGTTTGCTTATTTTGATAAATCTATGGCTAGTAATGGAGTTTATGAACCATAGAAAAGTTGGAATACAGTAGGATTAATACCAATATAAATAAATAATGAGTTCATTACAGTACCTTAAGTGGTGGTTTGTTTTCTTTTACTAACGAAGCTCGTGAGATTTTCTATTTAAGTTTTGTGTTGTGAAGTTTTCAAGTTTTGGGTAAAAGATTTGATGGATTATGGAACAAGGAGTGGCAAGAGCCTAAGCTTGGGGATGCCCAAGGCACCCCAAGGTAAAATCCAAGGACAACCAAAAGCCTAAACTTGAGGATTCCCCGGAAGGCATCCCTCTTTCATCTTCATCCATCGGTAACTTTACTTGGAGCTATATTTTTATTCACCACATGATATGTGTTTTGCTTGGAGCGTCTTGTATGATTTGAGTCTTTGTTTTTTAGTTTACCACAATCATTCTTGATGTACACACCTTTTGAGAGAGACACACATGAATCAGAATTCATTAGAATACTCTATGTGCTTGACTTATATCTTTTGAGTTGGATAATTTTGCTCTAGTGCTTCGCTTATATTTTTTAGAGCACGGCGGTGGTTCTATTTTATAGAAATAATTGATCTCTCATGCTTCACTTATATTATTTTGAGAGTCCTTTAGAACATCATGGCAATTTGCTTTGGTTATAAAATTAGTCCTAATATGATAGGCATCCAAGATAAAAGCCTGAAAGTGCATTAAAAACTAAGAGAAGTTTGATACTTGATAGTTGTTTTGAGATATAAAGGTGATAATATTAGAGGTGTGCTAGTTGAGCAATTGTGAAATTGAGAAATATTGTGTTGAAGTTTGCAAGTCTCGTAGCATGCACGTATGGTAAATGTTGTGTGACAAATTTAAAGCATGAGGTGTTCTTTGATTGTTTTCCTTATGAGTGGCGGTCGGGGACGAGCGATGATCTTTTCCTACCAATATATCCCCCTATGAGCATGCGTGTAGTGCTTGGTTTTGATGACTTGTAGATTTTTGCAATAAGTATGTGAGTTCTTTATGACTAATGTTGAGTCCATGGATTATACGCACTCTCACCCTTCCATCATTGCTAGCCTCTTTGGTACCGTGCATTGCCCTTTCTCACCTTGAGAGTTGGTGCAAACTTCGCCGGTGCATCCAAACCCCATGATATGATACACTCTATCAGACATAAGCCTCCTTATATCTTCCTCAAAACAACCACCATACCTACCTATTATGGCATTTCCAAAGCCATTTCGAGATATATTGCCATGCAACTTTCCACCCTTCCGTTTATTAGACACGCATCATCATTATCATATTGCCTTGCATGATCATGTAGTTGATATCGTATTTGTGGCAAAGCCACCATGCTTAATTTTCCATACATGTCACTCTTGATTCATCGCATATGCCGGTACACCGCCGGAGGCATTCACATAGAGTCATATTTTGTTCTAAGTATTGAGTTGTAATTCTCGAGTTGTAAGTAAATAAAAGTGTGATGATCATCATTAGAGCATTGTCCCAAGTGAGGAAAGGATGATGGAGGCTATAATTCCCCCACAAGTTGGGATGAGACTCCGGACGAAAAATAAAAAAAATAAAAAAAAGGCCATAAAAAAAATAAGAGAAGAAGGCCCAAACAAATAAAAAATGAGAGAAAAAGAGAGAAGGGACAATGTTACTATACTTTTTCCACACTTGTGCTTCAAAGTAGCACCATGATCTTCATGATAGAGAGTCTCTTATTTTGTCACTTTCATATACTAGTGGGAATTTTTCATTATATAACTTGGCTTGTATATTTCAATGATGGGCTTCCTCAAATGCCTCAGGTCTTCGTGAGCAAGCAAGTTGGATGCACACCCACTTAGTTTCTTTGATGAGCTTTCATATATTTATAGCTCTAGTGCATCCGTTGCATGCCAATCCCTACTCCTTGCACTGACATCAATCGATGGGCATCTCCATAGCCCATTGATTAGCCGCGTCAATGTGAGACTTTCTGCTTTTTTGTCTTCTCACACAACCTCAATCATTTTATTCTATTCCACCCATAGTTCTATGTGCATGGCTCGTTCTCATATATTGCGTAAAAGTTGATAGAGTTTGAAAAGGCTAAGTACGAAACAATTGCTTGGCTTGTCATCGGTGTTGTGCATGATGAGAGCATTTTGTGTGACAAAAATGAAGCATGGCCAAACTATATGATTTTGTAGGGATAAGCTTTCTTTGGCTATGTTATTTTGATAAGACATAATTGCTTGGTTAGCATGCTTGAAGTATTATTATTTTTATGTCAACATTAAATTTTTATCTTAAATCTTTCGGATCTAAACATTCATGCCACAATAAAGAAAATTACATTGAAGAATATGCTAGAAAGCATTCCACATCAAAAATTCTATTTTTACCATTTACCTACTCGAGGATGAGCAGGAATTAAGCTTGGGGATGCTTGATACGTCTCCAACGTATCTATAATTTTTGATTGTACCATGCTATTATATATTCTGTTTTGGATGTTTAATGGGCTTTATTATACACTTTCATATTATTTTTTGGACTAACCTATTAACCCAAGGCCCAGTGCAAATTGCTATTTTTTTTGCCTATTTTAGTGTTTTGCAGAAAAAGAATATCAAATGGAGTCCAAACGGAAACCTTCGGGAGCGTGATTTTTGGAACAAACGTGATCCAGAGGACTTGGAGTGGACGTCAAGAAACAACCGAGGAGGCCACGAGGCAGGGGGCGCGCCCTCCGCTCTCATGGGCCCCTCGTGGCTCAACCGACCTACTTCTTCCTCCTATATATACTCATATACCCTGAAAACATCCAGGAGCACCACGAAACCCTATTTCCGCCTCCGCAACCTTGTGTACCCAAGAGATCCCATCTTGGGGCCTTTTCTGGAGCTCCGCCGAAGGGGGCATCGATCATGGAGGGCCTCTACATCAACTCCATGGCCCCTTCGATGATGTGTGAGTAGTTTACTTCACACCTCTGGGTCCATAGCTATTAGTTAGATGGCTTCTTCTCTCTCTTTGGATCTCAATACGAAGTTCTCTTCGATCTTCTTGGAGATCTATTCGATGTAAATCTTTTTGCGGTGTGTTTGTCGAGATCCGATGAATTGTGCGTTTATGATCAAGTCTATCTATGAACAATATTTGATTCTTCTCTGAAATATTTTATGTATGATTGGTTATATTTGCAAGTCTCTTCGAATTATCAGTTTGGTCTGGCCTACTAGATTGATCTTTCTTGCAATGGGAGAGGTGCTTAGCTTTGGGTTCAATCTTGCGGTGCTTGATCCCAGTGACAGAAAGGGAAACGACACGTATTGTATTGTTACCATCGAGGATAAAAAGATGGGGTTTATATCATATTGCTTGAGTTTATCCCTCTACATCGTGTCATCTTACCTAATGCGTTACTTTGTTCTTATGAACTTAATACTCTGGATGCATGCTGGATAGCGCTCGATGTGTGGAGTAATAGTAGCAGATGCAGGCAGGAGTCGGTCTACTTGTCACGGACGTGATGCCTATATAAATGATCATGCCTAGATATTCTCATAATTATTCACTTTTCTATCAATTGCTTGACAATAATTTGTTCACCCACCGTAATACTTATGCTATCTTGAGAGAAGCCACTAGTGAAACCTATGGCCCCGGGTCTATTCTCCATTATATTAATCTTCCATCAACAAGCTATTTCTATTACCTTTTATTTTGCAATCTTTACTTTTAATCTTTATCATAAAAATACCAAAAATATTATCTTATCATCTCTATCAGATCTCACTCTTGTAAGTGACCGTAAAGGAATTGACAACCCCATTATCGCGTTGGTTGCGAGGTTCTTATTTGTTTGTGTAGGTACGAGGGACTTGTGTGTGGCCTCCTACTGGATTGATACCTTGGTTCTCAGAAACTGAGGGAAATACTTACGCTACTTTGCTGCATCACCCTTTCCTCTTCAAGGGAAAACCAACGCAGTGCTCAAGAGGTAGCACTTAGCATATCATAAGCATAATCACTCTCATCATTAATAGTATGAATAGCACCAACGGTATAACAATTGCTATCATCATAATTTCCCAAGTTGGTGCCAAAAAGATTTCCAAGATTATAAGAAGTATCATTATCTTCCCAATCATAATCATAACAACAAGTAATAGGCATAACAAAATCGTCATCAATAGTGCTCTCGTGCATTGTGCCATAAGACATAGAAGCAATATCATCATCAAGTGCATCATCTTCCACAATTATTTTTGATTCATTTTCATTAGGTACAACAATAATAGGAGCAACATTAGTTGGGAGAGATACCCTTTTACCTTTATTCTTTCTTCTTTTCTTCTTCTTCAACAAATCACGTGTGGGTTTAATTAATTTTTTCAAGATTCTTATTGATGAGATTGGTTGAATAGGGAGCTCCTCCTCGTCACCTATTTCATCATGAGAGACAATAGGGGGTATTGGGAAATATTTTCCATTTCATTAGTACTCTCTTCATATTCTATTTGTTTTCTCGTCTTTATATAGTTGGCAATATAAGGATTCTCAATGCAATTTACCGCACAAAACATATAAATTTCCTCTAGATCAAAATCAAGAAAGCTGTTGAGATTAAATTTTGGAATACCCTCAGTTATACGTTTCATTTCTTCATACCCCAAAAGAAGGGTAAGCTCTTTATGATGCTCAAGGGTAATCAAGTTATCACTATTTTTAGAGATGATTTGATCATGAAACAATTTGCATTGGAGATTTAAATGACCATGTTCATTGCAAAGTTCACAAGGATGGCAAGAAAAATTAAATCTTTCAGCACAATCATATAGCCTCTCTTGCAACTTTTTCATTTCTAAATATTTATGCTTCTTACAAAATATATCTTCCCTTTTTGCTGTGCATTTGCACTCCCAATTCACTCTGCAAAAAATTGACATTCTTATAGGAGACATCATTATCATGACTAATGCAATCATCATTAACATCATGGATATTTAAAGAATTCATACTAGCAATATTGCAATCATGCCCATCAGCCAACGTTTTTATGCCATAAATTTTGTTGGATTCTTTTTCTAGCAATTGAGCACAATTATCCGAATCCTTATTCTCAAGATAAACATTATAAAGATAAAGAACAACTTGAGGTAACTCAATCTCCATTTTTTAATTTTCTTTTATAAACCAAACTAGTGATAAACAAGAAACTAAAAGATTCGATTGCAAGATCTAAAGATATACTGTAACGCCCTCGATGCTGCTATATCTCCCATGTGTTGAAGTACGACTTAGAGGCATAACCGCATTGAAAGCAATGTCGCAAGTGAGGTAATCTTCACACAACCCATGTAATAAATAAGGGAAAGAGATACATAGTTGGCTTACACTCGCCACGTCACACAAATAGCATAAATATCATTACATTCTTCCAGTTACACTAAGGTCTGACTACGAAATCAAAATGAAGATAAACCCCAAATGCAAAAAAGTCCCCGATCGCCCCAATTGGGCACCACTACTGATCGTCTGGAAAGGAAACGTAGTATCGTCCTGAGTCCTCATCGAACTCCCACTTGAGCTCAGTCGAATCCACTGGAATGACATCGTCGGTCCCTGCATCTGGTTTGGAAGTAATCTGTGAGTCACGGGGACTCAGCAATCTCACACCCTCGCGATCAAGACTATTTAAGCTTATAGGAAGGGTAAAAGGTATGATGTAGAGCTACAGCAAGCGAGTAGCATATATGGTGGCTAACATACGTAAATGAGAGCGAGAAGAGAAGGCAATGCACGGTCGAGCAACTATGATCAAGAAGTGATCCTAGCACAACCTACGATCAAACATAACTCGAGACCGTGTTCTCTTCCCGGACTCCACCGAAAAGAGACCATCATGGCCACACACTCTTTTGATTCATTTTAATTAAGTTAAGTTCAAGTCTTCTACAACTGGACATTAACAAATTCCCATCAACCCATAACCGCGAGCACGACTTTCGAAAGGTCAAATCCCTGCAGGGGTGTCCCAACTTAGCCCATCACAAGCTCTCACGGTCAACGAAGGATATTCCTTCTCCTAAGACAATCCGATCAGACTCGGAATCCCGGTTACAAGACATCTCGACAATGGTAAAACTAAACCAGCAAAGCCGTCCGAATGTGCCGACAAATCCTGATAGGAGCTGCACATATCTCGTTCTCAGGGCACACTCAGATGAGACATCCTACGAGTAAAACCAACCCTCAAGTTGCCCCGAGGTGGCCCCGCAGTCTACTCGGTTCGGACCAACACTCAGAGGAGCATTGGCCCAGGGGGGTTTAAAATAAAGATGACCCTTGGGCTCCGAAAACCCAAGGGAAAAGAGGCTAGGTGGCAAATGGTAAAACCAATGCTGGGCATTGCTGGAGGAGTTTTATTCAAGGCGAACTGTCAAGGGGTTCCCATTATAACCCAACCATGTAAGGAACGCAAAATCAAGGAACATAACACCGGTATGACGGAAAACTAGGGCGGCAAGAGTGGAACAAAACACCAGGCATAAGGTCGGGCCTTCCACCCTTTACCAAGTGTATAGGTGCATTAAAATAAACAAGATATAATAATGATATCCCAACAATAAACATGTTCCAACAAGGAACAAACTCCAATCTTCACCTGCAACTAGCAACGCTATAAGAGGGGCTGAGCAAAGCGGTAACATAGCCAAACAACGGTTTGCTTGGACAAGGTGGGTTAGAGGTTTGACATGGCAATATGGGAGGCATGATAAGCAAGTGGTAGGTATCATAGCATAGGCATAGCAAAATAGCGAGCATCTAGCAAGCAAAGATAGAAGTGATTTCGAGGGTATGGTCATCTTGCATACAAAGTTCTCCGAGTTGACGTTAGCTTGATCCTCGTAAGCGTACTCAACGGGCTCCTCGATCACATACTCGTCTCTCGACTCTACCCAAAGAAAAACACAAGCAAAGGGAGAACACAATCAACCACGTGCAATGCACAAGCAACATGATGCAAAACAATGCATGACATGCGGGATGCGATATGCGGTGCATATGCATGATTTGGAAAGGAATGATTGAACCTGGCCTCAACATGGAAATACAAGAGTGCCACTAGAAAGAGGAGTTGATTTTAGTCGAAATCGATATAAAGATCACCAGAATCGGATGCACGGTTTGGAAATGGCAAGCAAAACAAATATGGCACCGGTCTCTGATTAGCAGCACGAGGCCATCTAAATGCATCAAGAATAACATGCTACAACACTTCAACATGACAACAAAATACATGGCAGGGATCCACTCAAGATGCTTGATAAAATATGAACACTGAGCTACGGCTAATTCACTCAATAGTAGGTTCAAACAATCATGGCAAAAGTGCAAAAGATATCAGGTTTCAGACTTAGTGAAATAAACATAACAGGAATTTAACATCAGGAAGCAATGTTTAGAGCATGAAAACTACATGCTACAGGAACATATCATGGTAAAGCAAGGCATGGCATGAAGCTACTCAAAGCATACAACAAAAGTCCCTTACTAACCATAAGCCAAAAGGGATCAGAAAATACAATTGCAACCACGTGAACATAGCAATTATCGTTAACAGATTCAGACTTGGTGAAAAACTGGAACATGGCAAAACAGATATCAAGTAGGCATGTTTACGAGCTCGATGCATTCACCACAAGGCAAGACATGACAAACTAAGCATACACCCAGCAAGTAGACATGGCATAGAAGCTAAACATGGCAAGAACAACAACATAGAATGCACGGATCAACTACAACAAGCTCGACAAAATTGCTAAACATGTTAACAATCTGCCAGCAACATTTTATAGCAAAAGTAGAGCTCGATTGACTCAAGCTAGGGTGCTCCATAAATGCAAACAAGGACATGGATGTATAGAGCACCAAAATATCTACAAAACATCCTTACTGATCATGCTCAAAAGAGGCACGGATCACTTGGTAGCAACATGAACACATGGCATAAAATAATGACAGGGCAATGACTTAGAATATTTCTAAGTCCCTGAAATCAGTAACAATAAGTAAGCTACTTTGCATGCTTGTGCTAGTCACCACAGAGATCAAAAAAACATGGCATACACCCCTGTAAAGATGGCATGGCATACTTCAAATCACATGTAGAGCTCAAGTTCATAGCATGCACACATTAATCGTGGCAAAAATGACAAATGTCCAATTACTGATATGAAACTAAAACTAACAGAAACTAGCACTCTTCCAACAGCATTTAGGGCATCAAGATGAGCTCAAATGAATATGATGCAATGAGATGAAATGAAGTACTCGTCGAGACAAACATTTCGATATGCTAAACGCACGGATAGGGCCCACGGTTGCAGAGATATGATGCGTTGAAATGAGCAAAAATTATTAGGGTTCAGGCAAAGTTAGGTCAACCTAACGATCCAAATCTGGATCCAGATCGAGCGTGGAAACCGAGGTCGCCAGAAAACACTGTAGCTGCCGGAGTTCGTCGCGGGACATCGTCGGAGTACTTGAAGACGCCGGATCCGGGGGACGAGAGGCCGGGGACGGCGTGCGGCGGCGAGGAGGCGACGAGGGGCAGCTCCGGCGCGGGGTGTCCGGCGGCGAGGAGATGCGGGCGCGGCGGTCACCGACGAGGGCGCGCGCGG
>NC_057803.1:116255604-116289965 GCF_018294505.1 Triticum aestivum
GGGGCTGGCTACGGGCTCGGCGGGCCTCGCGCGGGAGGAGGCTGGCGGTGCCATGTGGCACCCGGCGATTGGTGCGGTGGGGTGGAGCGGACGTGTCCGGCCGGCCCGGTTTTGTCCGGCGGCGCGAGGGGAGCGGGGAGACTAGGGTTTCGTCCGGATTTCGGGGAAGGGATCTATATATAGAGGTAGAGGGAGCTAGGAGAGTCCTAATGAGGTGTGGTTTCGGCCACGCGATCGTGATCGAGCGACCGAGATGAAGGAGGGGGTTTAGGTGGGTTTTGGGCCACTTTGAAGGGGTGTTGGGCTGCAACACACACGAGGCCTTTTCGGTCCCTCTGTTAACCGTTGGAGTATCAAACGAAGTCCAAATGGCACGAAACTTGACAGACGGTCTACCGGTAGTAAACCAAGGCCGCATGACAAGTCTCAGTCCAATCCAAAAAATTTTAACACCCGCACATGAAAAGAGGTAGAAGGGGACACCGGAGGACATAGGAGCGCCGGAATGCAAAACAGACAACGGGGAAAATGCTCGGATGCATGAGACGAACACATATGCAGATGCGATGTACAAGATGACATGATATGAGATGCAAGACAAAGACAAAAGCACACGCAGAAAAAAAAACCGACAACAAGGAAATATCATAACTTAGTGCTGAAAAAGGCAAGAGTTGGAATGCAAATATGGCAGGTTACATACAGTGTGTTACAACACTCCACCACTACGAAAGGATCTCGTCCCAAGATCTAGGACTGGAAAAACTCCGGGTACTCAGAACGGAGGTGATCCTCGTGTTCCCAGGTGGATTCACGGTCGGAATGATGTGACCACTTGACTTTGAGGAATTTGATAGAGTTGTTGCGAGTCTTGCACTCAGTTTCTTCAAGAATAGCAACTGGGTGCTCATGATAAGAAAGGTCTTCTTGGAGATGAATCTCTTCGAAGTTGATGGTGCGGTCAGGAGTCTTGAAATACTTGCGGAGCTGAGAGACATGAAACACGCCGTGCACGTTTGCAAAGTTGTATGGAAGCTCAAGTTGATAGGCGAGATCGCCTCTTTTGCCCATGATCTTGAAAGGACCCATGTATCTAGGGGCAAGCTTCCCTTTGATACCGAAGTGACGAGTACCTTTCACTGGAGAGACGCGGAGGTAAACATGGTCTCCGATCTTGAAAGCCAAGTCACAATGCTTGCTGTCGGTGTCAAAACCGGCGGATCTCGGGTAGGGGGTCCCAAACTGTGCGTCTAGGCCGGATGGTAACAGGAGGCAAGGGACACGAAGTTTTACCCAGGTTCGGGCCCTCTCGATGGAGGTAAAACCCTACGTCCTGCTTGATTAATATTGATGATATGGGTATTACAAGAGTTGATCTACCACGAGATCAGAGAGGCTAAACCCTAGAAGCTAGCCTATGGTATGATTGTTGATGTGTATGTTGTCCTACAGACTAAAACCCTCCGGTTTATATAGACACCGGAGAGGGTTAGGGTTACATAAAGTCGGTTACAATGGTAGGAGATCTGATCATCCGTATCGCCAAGCCTGCCTTCCACGCCAAGGAAAGTCCCTTCCGGACACGGGACGGAGTCTTCAATCTTGTATCTTCATAGTCCAGGAGTCTGGTTGAAGGTCTAGTCCGGCCATCCGGACACCCCCTAATCCAGGACTCCCTCAATAGCCCCTGAACCAGGCTTCAATGATGATGAGTCCGGCGCGCAGATTGTCTTCGGTATTGCAAGGCGGGTTCTCCTCCAAATTCCGTGTACCTGTTTGAATAAAGTCCGGTTTCTGGTAGATGTTGCGCTCCTTGGCTTCTACGCCCAATAATGGCCATTTTCCACGTGTCAAACGAATATGAAAAGCCTGAGTGTTTTTACGTTCACACCCCTAGCCGCGTAAATGAGTTGCCCTTTTTAAGGGGACGAGGATTTAGATCCAATCCACACCTTCTCCCCTCCACAAGTGTTTATCAGAGCGCATCCGACAAAGGTCCATTCCACCATGGCCAGCCGCCGCAACTCCTCCGCTCGCCCTTCTAGCCCTAAGCTTGGATATTGGGAGAGATGTTCTACTCCTCATAGCAAGCTAGTGACGCTCCAGACCAAGGGATTTCTCCCCCCGGCCTACATGGTCCCGGTCCGAGCCGGTCTTGCCATCTACAACGGCGGAGAGCAAGCAGAGAATGCCCCTAATCCATCCAAAGGAGAGCGGGTGTGCCTTGTCCCTTACTTAATAAGGGGGCTCGAATTTCCCATCCACCCGTTTCTCCGGGGGCTGCTGGAGTTCTATGGCCTCCAGCTACATCATCTCACGCCTGCCTCAGTATTGCATATCGCGGGCTTTGTAGCCCTCTGCGAGCTGTTCTTGGGTATTGAAGCTCATTTCGGACTATGGAAGGAGCTATTTTGCCTCGTGCCCCATTCCAAGAAAGGGTCAATGTATCAAGTGGGTGGAGCCGAAGTATGGCACATCGCCGGGACCGGATATCTGTCCGGAACCCCAAAGAAGGCGTCCGAAGATTGGCCCTCGGAATGGTTCTACATAGAAGACGTCCCGCTGTCGGATCCTATCCGGATCGGCCTCCCAGAGTTCGATAGTGCTCCTTTAAAGAAGTGCCTAAGCTAGCGTCCATGGAGCCCTCAAAGGGAAAGTGACAGGGACATCGTTTATCTCATGGGCCGAATAAGATTGTTGGCCCATTCTGGACTAACCGTGATCGGAGTTATGGCTAAATGCATCATGCGGGGGGTGCAGCCGCTTCAGTACAAAAGCCACCCCATGTGGGATTTCAACGGGGAGGACGACGCCACCCGTTACGGCCGTAAAGGGCCAGATTCAGTTGCCGCTCTATTAAAGATCTTGTCCACTTTATACAAGGGAGAAGAGGAGGAATTTCTCTGCGTCAACCCACAGGGTGGATTCTCTATGCACAATCCCCCAGGCTGGGTAAGTGGTCGCATTTACTTGCTCATCCGTTTAGTGTTCCCATTGTTAAATACTTAGTCTGATGACTTCAATGCAGGAACTGCGCCGGGCCGTTAAGGACATAAGCAGCCCGCCTCCACAACCCGAGGACCCAGGACGGTCTCTCGACCCGGCCTCTCAAGAGGATCCGGACATATTTATGGAGCTAATTGATGGAGTGTTCCATCAATTGAGCGAGAACAACGCCTTGGTGGTCATTACGGCCGATTACCCAGGGCTAATCCGAACACCCCAGGTACCTGAGACCGAAGTCCCTATACCCCGGACAGGGGTCCGTCCACGCGTGTTCAATTTCCTGATTGCAACCGGACTTTGCAGGGGAGGTTTTTGAGGCGGAAGGCCGAACCTGCGGCGACAAACCAACCATGGGCCGCAGGGCCCCATGGGCAGAAAAGAGGTGCAGTCCGGACCGAGGCATCATCGCGAAGGTATGGCGCGCCCCTTTATCCCAGTTGTTATACCTTCGAGGCACATTTGACACTCGTGCCCTTTTCAGGACAAAGAGACCTCACCGGACTATATCCGGAGAGGCTGCTAATCGCGCCTCCACCAGCCAGGCTCCAAAGCCTGGTCCGAGGGCGGAAGCGAACGCAAGGCATGTGCCAGACGTTCCTCCGACGGAGGATGCGGACGGGTTATCTGCCACCAACTCTGAGGTGGAAAGTGCCATGAACCACAGGCGTCGCCGGACAATTCTTCGCGATGCTTGCTTCTCCCAAGAGGCATTAGATGCCTTCAATTCGGGAGATGCGCACCTCCGTGCCACTCAAAATGGTCTAGCCAGAGCCACGGAGCAATATGTAAAATACATAAGGGTAAGAAAATTTTGGTAAATATATATGTAGCAGTAGCCCTCGAGACTGAAAACAGTTAGAATACGTGGTTTAATGATCGTTTGAAATGCAGGTTCTTATAGAAAAGAATTCCCTACTGTCCCAGGAGCTGGAAGAGTGCAAAGCCCAACTGGAGGCCGCACTAGCCGCGGCAGGGGAGCCTAAGGAGACCCCCTCTGGTAATATACATTTTGAAAGATAAGTATGTGGCGAAGCACGACTTTGGTGCGAATCTGACAAATAAAATTGCAGATGGCGCCGGATTGAATCCGGAAAGGCAACACCTCGAACGCCAACTAAAGGCTGGTGGGAGGGTGCTACTAAAGGTGATGGGGGAGAAGAACGTTCTCCAAGATGCCAACACCCGGCTGGGCGTCGAGCTAAAAGATGTTCGTGCCCAGCTGTCAGACTCCGTGAAGGAGAATCAGCGGCTTCGGCGCGGCATATTTAGTAAGTGCTTGAACGAACCTTTTGAAAGAAAGTTCGGCGGTGCTGTCGATTAACAGAGCAATATCCGTAGGTATGTTAACAGGTCGTCCTGCAGAGGAGATGCCCGGTTCTACGGGTGACCTTCTTCCCGAGCTCTTGCAATTGCTCGATCGAGTTCGGCAGACGGTGAGGCGTCGCCCAGGCCCTGTGGCCATCCGTCTCCATGCCCGAAGGTCTTGGAGAGCTTGCGGAGAAGCTGAGGGGAGCACGGCGGCGCTTCCAGTTGTGGAAGATATCAGCCTGCCGTCAAGGCGCTAGGGAGGCCTGGGCCATGGTGAAGACACGGTATTCACAGGCCGACCCCAACCATATGGCCGAGGTTGGTCCTATAGGGCCCGATGGGAAGGAGATCCCTGTGAGCTTAGTATACGGCCAAGTAGAGTTGGCTGCAAAGTATTCCTAGCAGGACTGTAAATTAGACAGCCTGTTAGATGGTATTGAAGAGGAGTACAATCAGTCAAAATGACTATGTAATTTAGTTGACATTTATAATGCCTTCTAGCCGGATTGTAGATCATTTGTCATGGCCGACCTTTTCGCTTCAGCCTCGGGACCTGACGGTCCGGAGTGTGTCCGAATTCCCATGTGGTTATATAGGAACCGGGGAATGCATGGAGACCAGGCGTAGGGGTCATTATGGTGTGAACAGACAAGTGCCCGACTAGTTATGTTATATTACATGGTTAGTAAGAAACATCTTCCAGGGAGAATAGTTCCGTTAGGGGTTCCTTTCCCTGGGAGGCATGCCCTAAAGTGCATGTCCATGCTGCGAAGAGAAACATAGGAAAAACATCTGGGGGCACGTGGAAAAAATAAAAAAGATCATCTTTAGTTCACCGACCGAATATTCCCTTAAGAACGCTAGCTTTTGGCTTCACCCAGTCTGAGGTACACGTCCGGCTGACCCGGCAGTAACAATCGCAGAGGTGCTCCCTTTACCGCCTAGCCGAACAATCGTGAACGTAGGGGTAAGCACAGGAGCCAGGCAACCCAGCTTGGCCAAAACTTAAGTCATATCGATGCATATAGTGGTGAATAAAAGGCACATGCGGAAGTATGACACATGTGTTGGGCGTGAAGCCCGTAGAAATAAGCTTCTGCTGAAAGAAGCCCCCGGATTTGCTGAGCGCGGATAGCGCGTCACTTTGTGAGCCTCTAAAGGCTATAAGAGGGAAAGAGAGAGAGAAGGAGAGAAATGTAAGACAGAAGGTATATATAAAAATGGACAGAGTAAGGAGACGAACACAGGATCCGGCGCTAGGCATAGAATCTTCGGAGGCGGGCTGCGTTCCATGGGTTTGGCTCGAGTCGGTTATCCGATGCACTTCGCAGGCGGTACGCACCACCAGTCAGGACTTGGTCGATGATGAAGGGACCTTCCCACTTGGGCTTGAGTTTGTCCTTTTTCTTGTCCGATAGGCATAGAACTAATTCGCCAATGTTGTAATTTTTGGCCCGTACTTCTCTGCTTTGGTATCTTTGAGCCTGCTATTGATAAAATGCGGAACGGGCTTTTGCCACGTCATGCTCCTCCTCTAATGCGTCCAAACTGTCCTGCCGATCGAGCTCGGCTTCTCTTTCTTCGTACATGCGCACTCGAGGTGACTCATGAATTATGTCGCAAGGCAAAACTGCCTCAGCGCCATACACCATGAAGAATGGTGTATATCCGGTGGTGCAATTCGGTGTGGTCCGCAGCTCCCAGAGTATGGAGTCGAGCTCCTCTACCCAGTGTGTGTTAGATTCCTTGAGGGACCGTACTAATCTGGGTTTAATGCCGCTCATGATAAGACCGTTTGCACGTTCGACCTGGCCGTTAGTCTGTGGGTGATAGACAGAAGCGTAATCGAGCTTGATTCCCAAGTTTTTGCACCAGAGTTTTACCTCGTCGGCCGTAAAGTTCGTGCCATTATCAGTGATGATGCTGTGGGGGACGCTGTAACGGTGTACAATCCCGGATATAAAGTCTATCACAGGCCCAGATTCAACCGTCTTAACAGGCTTGGCTTCTATCCATTTGGTGAACTTATCCACCATGACGAGTAGGTATTTATGCTTGTGGGTTCCGCCTTTAAGGGGTCCAACCATATCAAGCCCCCAGACCGCAAAGGGCCAAGTGATGGGGATAGTTTGGAGGGCGGTGGGTGGCATATGGCTTTGGTTTGCAAAGAGCTAGCAACCGGTGCATCGCTGGACTAAGTCCTGAGCGTCTGCCCGGGCCGTCGGCCAATAAAAGCATGTACAGAAGGCCTTGCTTGCCAGAGATCGGGCTGCAGCGTGATGACCGCCGAGTCCGGCATGGATTTCAGCCAGGATATTCCGCCCCTCCTCTTCGGAGATGCACCTTTGAAGGACTCCGGTAGTGCTTTTCTTATAAAGCTCCCCCTCGTGGACTCTGTAGGCTTGGGATCACCGCACTATGCAGCGTGCCTCATTCTGGTCCTCGGGGAGTACCTGCCTAGTAAGGTAGGCGAGGAATGGTTCCGTCCATGGGGCAATGACGGCCATTATTACGTGGGCTGAAGGTGTTACTTCAATGGCAAAGCCACCGATTGTGTCAGAATGTTCGAAGTCGGGCGGTGCGGTTGGGTCCGGGCTGTTATTGTTCGGCTCCCCTTCCCATGCCACGGATGGCTTAAAAAGTCTTTCCAAGAAGATGTTGGGGGGGACTACATCGCGTTTTGCGCCGATGCGTGCCAGGACATCTGCCGCCTGATTATTTTCCCGGGCTATATGGTGAAATTCAAGCCCCTCGAACCGAGCTGACATTTTTAGGACGGCGTTGCGGTAAGCTGCCATTTTCGGATCCTTGGCATCGAAGTCTCCGTTTATTTGGGATATTGCGCAGTTTGAGTCCCCGCGCACCTCTAGGCGTTGGATGCCCATGGATACTGCCATCTGGAGACCATGTAGAAGGGCCTCATATTCGGCTGCGTTGTTGGAGTTCGTGTACAGAATCTGTAGTACATATTGAACTGTGTCTCCTGTCGGGGACGTCAAAACAACGCCAACCCCCAGTCCGGCCAACATTTTGGAGCCGTCGAAATGCATGATCCAATTTGAATATGTGTCGTACTCTTTAGGGAGTTCGGCCTCCGTCCATTCTGCGACGAAATCGGCCAACTTGTGACTTGATGGCTCGTCGTGGCTTATAAGTTACGTCGAACGGGAGGAGCTCGATGGCCCATTTCGCAATCCGTCCCGTTGCATCACGGTTGTTTATAATGTCGTTAAGTGGTACTTCCGAGGCTACTGTTATCGAGCACTCTTGAAAGTAGTGTCGTAGCTTCCGGGATGCCATGAATACCACATACGCAATCTTTTGATAATGCGGGTATCATGATTTGCAGGGAGTGAGGACGGTCGACACATAATAGACAGGCCTTTGAAGGGGGAATTTGTGTCCATCCGCTTCTCGTTCGATGACGAGCACTGCGCTTACAACCTAATGTGTTGCTGCGATGTACAATAGCATTGGTTCGCCGGAGTTTGGCGCGGCCAGGACTGGGTTTGTTGCCAGTATGGCTTTTATTTCGTCAAGTCCGGCCGTGCCTGCGTCCGTCCATTTGAAGTGTTCGGTGCGCCGAAGGAGGCGGTAAGGGGAAGGGCTTTTTCTCCCAAGCGGGAGATAAAGCGGCTTAGAGCCGCCACACACCCGGTTAAGTTTTGTATTTGTTTGAGATCCTTTGGGATATCCAGTTGCGACAGAGCTCGGATCTTGGCTGGATTTGCTTCAATTCCTCTACTGGACACAATGAAGCCTAAGAGTTTTCCAGCTAGAACACCGAAGACGCATTTTTCAGGGTTGAGCTTGATGTCGTATGTGCGGAGATTATCAAATGTGAGCCTCAGGTCGTCTACTAGAGATTCAACATGTCTTGTTTTGACGATCGCATCATCTACGTATGCCTCCACTATTTTACCGATTTGGCTTGCCAGACATGTCTGAATCATGCGTTGATATGTTGCGCCGGCATTTTTGAGCCCGAAGGGCATCGTGTTGAAGCAGAATGGCCCGTATGGTGTGATAAATGCCGTTGCGGCTTGTTCTGATTCTGCAATCTTGATTTAATGGTAGCCAGAATACGCGTCGAGGAAACACAACGAATCGTGTCCTGCGGTGGCATCGATAATTTGATCGATGCGGGGGAGAGGGAAGGGATCCTTTGGGCAAGCCTTGTTGAGGTCTTTAAAATCGACACACAGGCGCCAGGATTTGTCCTTCTTTGGTACCATCACCAGGTTTGCTAGCCAGTCCGGATGTTTTATATCTCTGATGAATCCGGCCTCCAATAGCTTTGCTAGCTCCTCTCCCATAGCCTGTCTCTTAGGTTCGGAAAAACACCGAAGAGCCTGTTTGACAGGTTTAAATCTTGTTTGGATATTTAAGCTGTGCTCGGCCAGCCTGCGTGGGATTCCTGGCATGTCTGAAGGGTGCCAGGCAAAAATGTCCCAGTTCTCTCGTAGGAACTCTCGCAATGCGGCGTCGACATCAGGGTTTAATTGTGCCCCGATGGAAGCTGTTTTGTTGGGGTCCATTGGATGGACTTGGAATTTGACTATTTCGTCCGCTGGTTTAAAGGAGGTGTACTTGGATCTTTTGTCGAGTACCACGTCGTCCCTATTCACGGTAGAGCGCAACACAATCAGTTCCTCGGCCGCTAGGGCTTCGGATTGTGCCTCAAGGGCCAGTGCGGTTGTCTTGTTTTCGGCGCGGAGTGCTACATCTGGATCACTAGCGAGAGTGATGATCCCGTTAGGCCCGGGCATCTTGAGCTTCATGTACCCATAATGGGGTATTGCTTGGAAGATTGTGAATGCTTCCCGCCCTAGCAAAGCGTGATAACCACCGCTGAACGGGGCCACATGGAACGTGACTTCTTCGGACCTGTAATTGTCCGGCGTGCCGAACACCGCATCTAGTGTGATTTTTCCTGTACAGCGCGCTTCCCGACTGGGGATTATTCCTCTAAAGGTTGTGCTGCTTCGCATGATGCGGTTCCAGTCTATATCCATTTTTTGAAGAGTTTCCTCATAGATGAGGTTCAATCCGCTGCCGCCGTCCATGAGTACCTTGGTGAGAGGAAAGCCGTCCACTATTGGACTGAGGACCAATGCGGCTGGTGCTCGGGCTGTTCGGAATTTAGGTTCATCACTAGCGTTGAAGGTAATGGTTGTGTCACTCCATGGGTTTACTGTTGCTACTTGGTAGACTTCGGCAAGGCAGCGGTGTGTCCTTTTTCGCATATTATTTGATGCGAAGGTCTCGAAGACTGTTAGTACCGTATTGGTGTCTCTGGGGTGGCTTTCTGTGGCTTCCGGGATTAGGAGGTTCTCGCCGATCTTGGCCACCTGCCGGATTATCCAACATGCTCTAAGGCTGTGAGTTGGTGTGGCATCCTCTGTGCTATGAATTTTACAGGGTCCATTAAGCCATCCTTCCAGTACGGTTCCATGCCCTGTAGAGGGTTTTTGCCTTTTGGTGTTTGACCCAGGTGTCTGGCGCTGATACACCCTTTTATTTCGGACTGGGCTTGCCCTAAGGGCCGGATTGTCCCAAAATTTTGTTTCGGTTCTCCGGGCGCTTTCCATCGCACATTACTTTGGTACTATGGACGCTAAGTCGACGAAGCGTGTAATATCGCGGCGACTTATGGCGTTGAGTATTCCCTTGTTCATGCAATTATTGCAGAAGAATGAAATTGCATCTTCCTCGCGACAGTCCTTTATCCTGTTCATAACCAGGAGGAATCTGGCCCAGTAATGATGTAATGTTTCTTTGGGCTCTTGCCTGATTTGGGATAGATCGCTAATGTTCGGGTGGGTGGGTGGAGTTAAATCCGAAGCCTTATCCCTTCTGAGGCTCAGAGGCCGAGGAATTTCCGAACTTGAAAATTTGGATTGCTGGATGTCGCCTAATGAATCCGGTCCGTCGCGTGATTCTAGGTTCAGGTCTTGAGTGATATCCTCCCCTCCGCGGACGTCCGGCTTGGAGGGATCGGGAATCCGGACGTAGCGAGTCCTTAAGATAGATGAAGGGTCGCCACACTTTCCTTCTACCACGGCAACGTGATGTGTGGCTTGGGGAGAGTTAATCTCTCTTAGATCGGTTTTAGGCTCAATCTGGTCGTAATCCGTAGCCACTCCCAGGGCGTCGAAGCGATCCAAGAGCTCATTTATGGAAGAAAGCTCTATTGGATCTAACTGCTCGGCAAGTTCCGAGTTGACATGAAGATTGTTTTCGATGGCTCGATAGACCATTGTCGGCGTAGAAGCCGAACAGGTGGTCATAAGAAAACCACCTAGCCGGAGGGTTTGGACGACATCCAAAGCTCCCCTAGCAACAGTGTCGTCTTTGAAGACGGGGCGAGGCATCCTTCCTGATGGCGACGACATAGAGGAACTCTCAATGAAAGCACCAATGTCGGTGTCAAAACCAGCGGATCTCGGGTAGGGGGTCCCGAACTGTGCGTCTAGGCCGGATGGTAACAGGAAGCAAGGGACACGAAGTTTTACCCAGGTTCGGGCCCTCTCGATGGAGGTAAAACCCTACGTGCTTGATTAATATTGATGATATGGGTATTACAAGAGTTGATCTACCACGAGATCAGAGAGGCTAAACCCTAGAAGCTAGCCTATGGTATGATTGTTGATGTGTATGTTGTCCTACGGACTAAAACCCTCCAGTTTATATAGACACCGGAGAGGGTTAGGGTTACATAAAGTCGGTTACAATGGTAGGAGATCTGATCATCCGTATCGCCAAGCTTGCGTTCCACGCCAAGGAAAGTCCCTTCCGGACACGGGACGGAGTCTTCAATCTTGTATCTTCATAGTCCAGGAGTCCGGCTGAAGGTCTTGTCCGGCCATCTGGACACCCCCTAATCCAGGACTCCCTCACTTGCTATCATAGTAACTCTTCTGGCGCGATTGTGCGGCTTTGAGATTATCACGAATGACTTTTTACATTTCTTCTGCCTCTGTGATCAAGTCATTTCCAAGAAGTTGACGTTCACCAGTCTCTGACCAATTAAGAGGAGTACGGCACTTCCTGCCATAGAGAATCTCGAATGGGGCCTTGCCAGAACTCGCTTGGAAGCTGTTGTTGTAGGAGAACTCGACATATGGAAGACAATCTTCGCACTTCATTCCGAAAGAGATGACACAAGCCCTGAGCATATCTTCAAGAATCTGATTAACTCGCTCGACTTGGCCACTGGTTTGAGGATGAAAAGCTATGGTGAAGCGAATGTTGGTGCCCATGGCCTTCTGAAAAGAATCCCAGAACTTGGAGGTAAAGATGCTACCACGATCTGAAGATATCAACCGCGGAATGCCGTGCAGAGAGACAATCCTGGAGGTATATAGCTCTGCCAACTGAGCTGCTGTGGTAGATTCTTTGATAGGAAGAAAATGAGCCACTTTAGTGAGTTTGTCGATGACAACGAAGATAGCATCATTGCCACACTTGGACTTTGGAAATCCAGTCACGAAGTTCATCTCAATATGGTCAAACTTCCATTCTGGAATGGCAAAAGGTTGGAGGAGACCAGCTGGTCATTGGTGCTCCGCTTTCACTCTTTTGCAGACATCACATTCTTTCACGAACTGAGCAATCTCACGCTTCATTCGAGTCCACCAATATGACTGCTTGAGGTCCTGGTACATCTTTGTACTTCCAGGGTGGATAGAGAGGAGTGAATTGTGAGCCTAGTTCATAATGACTTTACGAAGGTCACCTTTAGGCACAACAATGCGATCCTCAAAGAATAGAGTATCCTTGTCATCAAGGCGATAGCACTTGTACTTGGGTTGACTCTTGGCAATCCCAATCTTCACCTTCTTCACCATAGCATCAAGAAGTTGAGCCTCACGAATCTGATCTTCCAAAGTAGGAGATACTTGAAGATTGGCAAGGAATCCTTGAGGAACAACTTGGAGATTGAGTTTGCGGAAAGCTTCACCAAGCTCTGTGTCAGGACCCTGATTCCAAGTCACATCGATCTAGCCGGTAACACCCCCTATCACTTTGCGGCCTCACGCACGGTATCCCACGGGTGTCGCCTTACCATGGCCCGGGGCCGTTTGCGCCTTTTGGCTCACGTATATGATAGTGTCGCTAGCATCCATATGACAGAGAACACGGGCCGACATGGCTAGTCGTGAACCCAAAGCGGCACAGACCTATGGAGACATGCATACATGAATCACATCGAATATGTCGGTCATCGGCGAGTGATTCCGGGCTATAGCACTGGGCTAACAGGACTCCGGTGAACCGGGCTGTAGCAGGCTAGGCAGGACTCCGGGTATCACCGCGTGACATTTCCCCGAAGGGACAGACATAGGAACGAAGTGAAACACATGCCGGCCAGTCAAGTGTCCTGAACAGTAGTGCTGGGCTAGCAGGACTGCGGTGAACCGGGCTGTAGCGGACTACTATGGCTCGAGGAACACTAGACTACATTTCCCCATAAGAAAGGCTGCCAAGGATAAACAACTAGATTGTCGGATCCCACTCATACCAAGCATTTCAATCATACACACAATATGCCCGATATGAGTACATACAACATGGCATCACAACAAAACTCTACAACTCAAGTACTTTATTTAAAGGCTCCAAGGAGCCATACATAACATGTTCATACAAATAGGGGTCACATGACCCGACACTCAAGTCATACAAACATACAAGCACATGTGGAAGCAACTAGTCTGAGTACAGACTCTAGAAAGAAAGAAGGCTTCTTGAAGCCTGTCTATCTACATAGGGCCCTCCATGGCCAAGATCACCACCTGGGTGGCTAGTCACTCGTCGACATCAAGGTCTACGTAGAACCCGTCGGTGGGGGCGATGTTGTCGTCTGAAAACAGTAATTAAGCAAACATGAGTACAAAGGTACTCAGCAAGTCTTACATCAGAACCTACTGAACATGCTTATTCTCAAGAAGGTGGTGGGGTTAATGCAACAAGCTAGCTTTGACTCTTGGCTAAGCTATCCTACGGAACTCCACCAGTAAAATAGTTTTCGCACACGAGTCCACTACTCACCAACACAATACTCCACCGGGGATCCTCCCTCGTCATCCTACGAGAGGGCCATCCTCGGTACTCACACTCATCCTGAGTCTTTTAGTAGTATCCATTAACTTGTCTATAAACTGTATAGGCAACCAAGTAGTCCTTTACCGCGGACGCGGCTATTCGAATAGTTTTATACCCTGCAAGGGTGTACTTCTTCATACACGCTTTCACCACTTATCGCCCTTTATACGACATGTACTCGGCAACCTTCAAGCGGAAGCCCAGCGAGGGTGTCGGCCATGGCCTACCTAACACTTAAGTCTCTAGTCCGGGTTATCGCCTATCCAGGATCCATCCGCAGGGAGTCCGGCCGAGGTTTCCACATACGGCCCCGAACGATGTGAACAGGGTCCCGAGACGCCAAACGGGCGCCCGGCATACCCGGCCACGGTGTATCTACCGCAACATAGCCCACCCCTAGGGTCAGCGCTACGCACGGCCGCCAACACATAACCTACAAACACCAGAAACTATTTGCAACTCCTGGACAGAGTACTAGGGTGATTAAGAAGCCGAGAGGGTCCATTGGTTTCGGGCCCAATGTACGGTAGTAACTGCATCTTAAATCACACATATAGATCTCAGTTCTTAGGGACGGCCTCAATGAAACAACCCACCATGTACTCCTACATGGCCTCTCATCGATACCTTTACCAAAACATGTTCAACACCTCCCTCACATTACCGACATAAGCATTTCACTCTAGCCCATCACCCAGATGAACCAGACCTGACACAACTCTAAGCATAGCAGGCATAGCAAGGTAGGAATCACATACATGGCTCAATCAACTCCTACACATGCTAGTGGGTTTCATCTAGTTACTGTGGCAATGACAGGTCATGCAGAGGATAAGGGTTCAACTACCGTAGCACAGAGCAGATTGAAACGCATTGTCTTAATGCAGTAAACAAGAGCAGAAGCGAGAACATGGGTTGTATCGGAATGATCAATGGTTGCTTGCCTGATGGAGTGGTAGTGGGATACTGCCCTTCAGTAGGATACTCGTGAATATCCTCGGAGGTAGAACCTACCACGAAGAACACATCGGAACACAATCAACACATGACAATATGCAACAATATGATGCATGCTATGATATGGCAATATGAATGTGTCTTGGCCTAATGCAAGCTATAACAGAAAGGATTAAACTTATTTGAATCAAAGATTCAATTATTAGCTTATTAAACATGGCTTTAATGGTGCATTTCCTTATTCTGCTTAAACAGCAAGGTAAACTTGTTTTGTCATGCATGAAACCATTACAGATGTATAGATTGAATTTTTCTGATCATTTTTCATATATAAATCTTTGCATTTGGAGCTATGGTTGATTTTCTATGATTTTTAGAAGTTTTGACTATTTTCTGGAATTTCCTGTATAAGAATAAATCCAGTAATTTAATTACTGCGTCAGCATTACGTCAGGGTGACGTCAGTGGTCAACGGGGACATCCAGGTCAAACCTGACTGGTGGGTCCCGCGTGTCAGTAGTTAATTAAGCTAATTATCTTTAGTTAAAACTAATCTGATTTAGTTAACAGAGGGGGCCCACTTGTCATTGACTCAGGGGAGTCAAACTGGGGTCAAACCCCTGGTCAGCGGGGCTAATCCCACCGGTGTTGAGTCGCCGGCGAGGCCCGAGACGGTGGCGCGGCTCGGAAAACGCCCACAGGGCACGGGCGAGGCCGTTCTTGGGCTCGTTGGAGAGCTCTTGCAGTCGCGCATCTAGTGGTGGTGGAGGCCGGGCCTATGGTGGCCGGAGACAACGATGGCGAGCTCCAAGGCGGCGGCCGGAGTTCGGCCATGTGCGGGGTTTGGGCTGCGGCGTGCAAACACGGAAACTGAGGCGCTAGCGAGGCACTACGCGATGCGGCAAGCACGTTGCATAGCACGGGATGACCAAATGGTCGCCGGAGCGACGCCGACGACGAGCTCGAGCGGAGACGAGCTTCGGCCATGGTGGAACTATGGCCTAGAGGGTGCAAACGTGTGGGAAAGAAGAGGGGAAAGGCGGCGGAGCTCACAGGGAGGTTGATGAGCAGCTCAGTGGGCTCGGGGGCGACCGGAGCGAGGCGAATCGATGAACGGCGTCCGGCGGGTACCGAGGTTGAAGATGGCGCGATAGCGGCAATGCAGGGCCTCCGGCGAAGCGTGGCTCGGTGGGGAGGGCGAGGGTGTCGTGGCGGAGCGATTTGGCTTGTCGAAGGGGCGAGGGGGTGGCTCTAGCGTCGTCTACGGCGAACGGCGGCGAGGAACGCGCTCGGGCATCGCGGGAGAGAGTGAGGGAGACGAGGGGGAAAGTGAGTGAGGATGAGAGGGGGACGTGGGGGTCGGGTGGCATCCCTAGACGTCTCCAGGACGTCGGCAGAAGCAGGAGGTGGCCGGCGTGTGGCCGCGGGCGCCGGCCACGCGCTCCGCGTCCTTCTAGCGCGAGGAGGACGACGACTGGCAGGGCCAGTCAGCTGGGCCGAGCCAGGTGGGCTGGGCCAGCACAGGTAAGGCCCAGGTAGCTTCCCTCTCTCTCTTTTTTTATTTGTTTCTGTTTTTCTATTTAACTGCAACTGTTGGGCTTTAATTAAAATACTAAAACGTTTCCAAAAATCCTGAAAATAATTGTGGGCTCTGTTTAGATTATTTCCAACAGCAAACATTTATTTCCAGAATTATTTGGGCATTTAAATTATTTTATAGCATTTAAATGCCCAAATTCAAATACTTATGATTTAATTCAATGACCTTTTGTTGACCTAGAAAAATGTGCACCAATTTTGCCAGAGGTTTTAACCCAAGACAAAGAGGGTGAACTTTTTAGAAGGGCATTTCAGGTTCATTGAAAATAATTTTAGTAAACCCTAGTTGTTTCCAGGGGGGTGTTGGGGGTTTTTGCCTTCCCCATTTCAAATTTAAGAGAAATTTAAACATGATGCACACTCTAATGCTTGAACTAGCTAGGGTGTGACAACTCACCCCCACTCAAAAGAATCTCGTCCCGAGATTTAGGATCCTCCGGGAAGAAGGTGGGGTACTCGAGTCGAAGACGATCCTCCCTTTCCCAAGTGTCTTCTTTCTCGGAATGGTGTGACCATTGAACCTTTAAAAACTTGATATTATGACGTCGAGTGGTACGCTCGGCTTGATCAAGGATACGAACGGGATATTCCCGATATGAGAGGTTATCTTGTAGATCAAGCGTTTCGTGGTCCACTCCATGGATGGGATCCGCGAAGCAACGCGTGAGTTGAGAAACGTGGAAGACATCATGAACTCTGGAAAGATGCGGAGGTAGTTCCAATTGGTAGGCAACTTCTCCTCGTCTGGCAAGAATGCGAAAGGGTCCAATGTAACGAGGAGCCAATTTGCCTTTGATACCGAAACGATGGGTTCCCTTTAACGGAGTAACCCGAAGGTAAGCCTTCTCGTCGACTTCATAAGTCATAGCTTATGTTTACGATCATATTGACTCTTTTGACGAGATTGGGCTGTTTTCAATTTCTCATGAATAACGCGAACCTGCTCTTCTGCTTCCTGAATCATATCCAGGCCAAAGAGTTGTCTTTCCCCGGTTTCTGACCAGTTAAGAGGCGTTCGACATTTTCGTCCATAGAGAACTTCGAAAGGAGCCTTGCCTAAGCTAGCTTGATAACTATTGTTATAAGTAAACTCCGCGAATGGAAGGCATTTCTCCCAACTCATTCCGAACAAGATGACAGAAGCTCGGAGCATATCTTCTATAATTTGATTGACTCGTTCTACTTGACCACTTGATTGAGGATGGAAGGCGGTGCTAAAGGAGAGATGAGTTCCCATAGCATTTTGGAAACTTTCCCAAAATCGAGAGGTGAAGAGACTTCCACGGTCTGAGTTAATTTCCAATGGAACACCATGAAGAGACACTATTCAGGAGATGTATAAATCAGCTAGCTGGCTAGCGGTGATACTCTCACGAACAGGTAGGAAATGGGCTACTTTGGAAAGACGGTCGATCATGACGAAGATGGCATTATTCCCTCTCTTGGTCCTGGGAAACCCAGTGATGAAATCCATACTGATTTTATCCCATTTCCACTCGGGAATAGCCAAAGGTTGAAGGGTGCCAGCAGGCCGTTGATGCTCTGCTTTAACACGACGACAAACGTCGCAATTAGCAATGTATTGAGTGATTTCTCTCTTCATCATAGTCCACCAAAACCTCTGGCGTAGGTCTTGATACATTTTAGTACTACCGGGATGAATGGTGTGAGGGGATTCATGAGCTTCCTTAAGGATCAGCTGCCTCAGGTTTCATGCCTTTGGAACCACTAGGCGATTCCCAAAGTATACAACACCTTGATCATCAATGGAGAAACAATTCGCGACTCCTTTCTTAATGTTTCTCTTAATACGGGAGATTCCCGGATCTACCTTCTGTGCCTTGATGATCTGATCCGTAAGGGTAGGTTTCGCCACCAGGGTGGATAGGAATCCTCAAGGAACAATGTGAAGATTTAGCTTACGAAATTCCTCATGGAGAAATGGTTGACTTTGTTGTAACATCAGGTTGTTACAATAGGACTTACGGCTTAGCGCATCAGCCATGACATTGGCTTTGCCCGGGGTGTAAGTTATTCCTAAGTCATAATCCGAGATCAACTCAACCCAACGTCTTTGCCTGAGATTCAAATCTGGTTGGGTGAAGATATATTTCAAACTTTGGTGAACGGTGAAGATCTCACAACGATTACCGAGAAAGTAATGTCGCCAAGTTTTAAGTGCATGGACTACAGTTGCAAGCTCTAGATCATGTGTGGGATAATTTTCCTCATGTGGGTGTAATTGCCGTGAAGCATAGGCAATTACCCGACGATCCTGCATGAGTATGCAACCTAGTCCTTGTCGCGAGGCATCGCAATAGATAATAAAGTCCTTGGAGAAATCTGGTGGTACCAGTACGGGAGCAGATGTCAGGCGTCTTTTCAGTTCCTGAAAGCTGAACTCGCACTATGGAGTCCACTCGAACTTTTTATCTTTCTTGAGGAGTTCAGTTAGAGGTTTAGCAACCTTGGAGAAATTCTCGACGAAGCGGCGGCAATAGCTCGCTAAGCCAAGGAAACTCCGAACTTGCTTGACCGTCTCAGGTGGAGTCCAATCAAGGACGGCTTGAACTCACTCGGGATTGACAGCAATACCCTTGCCAGAGATTACATGGCCTAGATAGGTCACTTCTGGCAACCAAAATTCACACTTGGAGAATTTGGCATAAAGGCGATGCTCTCGAAGTTTCATCAATACCAGCCTTAGATGTTCGACATGTTCCTCTTCATTCTTGGAGTAGATGAGTATGTCATCGAGGTATGTCACGACAAATTTGTCCAAGTACTCCATGAAAACCGAGTTCATTAACCGGGAGAAGGTGGCTGGGGCATTGGTTAAACCGAAGGACATCACGGTGTACTTGTATTGGCCATAACGAGTAACAAAGGTCGTTTTGGGAATGTCCCCGTTTCTGATTTTGATTTGATGGTAGCCCAACCTCAGATCCATCTTGGAAAAGACTGAGGATCCAGCGAGCTGATCATACAGATCGTTGATCCTGGGAAGCGGATATTTGTTCTTGATGGTGACCAAATTGACAGGTCGGTAATCCACAACCATTCGATCCGTTCCATCCTTCTTCTTAACGAAGAGGACAGGGCAAGCCCAAGGAGAGGAACTAGGACGGATGAAACCCTTTTTCAAGGACTCATCGAGTTGGTTCTTAAGCTCGGCTAGTTCTAAGGGTGCCATCTTGTAGGGTCTTCTAGAAATTGGAACGGTTCCTGGAACAAGGTCTATCACAAACTCAACATCCCTGTCAGGTGGAACACCTGGCAGTTCTTCTGGAAAGACATCCGGAAAGTATCGGACTACCGGAACATCCTCAAGATCTGGAAGGGGGTTGGCATTTAGGGAGTAAAGCTGGCGCTTGGCCACTCGAGTTAAGACATTGACTGTCTTGCCCGATGGGTGGGTAAGCTGAACGGTTCTAGTGGCACAATCAATCTTAGCGTAATGAGCTGACATCCAGTCCATACCCAAGATGATGTTTATGTCCGTGGACTTGAGAGCTATCAAGGATGCAAGGAAGACAAGTCTATCGACAAGAATTTCGTTCCCATGGCTTACTCTAGAAGTTTGCCGTCTAGAGCCAGGAGTTTGAATTTCCATGGTAGAGGGCATGTCACAGAATGTCGTGTTATGCAATCGAGCATAGCTCTCGGATATGAATGAATGACATGCTCCAGTATAAAAAAGAACAGATGACGGATGGCAGTTAACAAGGAGTGTACCAAGGACGACATTGGGATCCTCATGAGCCTCCTCGGCTGAAACATAGTTGACATGGCCACGGGCAGTGGTGGCCGGCTTGGCGTAGAATGTTTTTCCCGCGGGCTTACCACGGCCAACGGACTTTCCAGTTTGATTGGGGTTGTTGTTCTGGGGACACTCTCGGGTATAGTGACCCGGCTCTCCACACTTAAAGCATGTCACCACATTGGGGCATGGAGCAGCATTAGCAACGGGGCCACCATAGGGCTTGGGCGGTGCAAATTGCTGGTTGGGACGAGGCGCCTCAAAGGATGGCCTCGGGATGAACCTGGGTGGCAGTGCCGTGCTTGGGATCCACACCCGGCGCTTCTGAGCTCCAGAGCCGGATGAAGAGCCAAAGTCACGGGAGTGCTTGCGTGAAGCGTCATAATCAGTCTGGCCTGTCTCAGCACTGATGGCTTTATTGACCAACTTCTGAAAGGAGGTCCACTCGTGCAGACGAAGATCGTGGCGAAGCTCAGGGCTAAGTCCCTTGCGGAACCTTGCCTGCTTCTTAGCGTCAGTAGATACCTCTTCAGGGGCATAGCTTGCCAGATTCCCAAATTCATGACTATATGCATCCACAGTCAGTCTTCCTTGGGTGAAGTTGCAGAACTCCTCCCTCTTGCGATCCATGAGACCTTCCGGAATGTGATGCTCATGGAAAGCCTCACTGAATTCAGCCCAAGTAGTGATTTGGCCAACTGGGCGCATAGCTTTGAAGTTTTCCCACCAAAGGCTAGCAGGGCCTTCGAGGTGATAGGCATCATAGGTAACCTTGTCGGCTTCGGCTACGTTGGCAGAACATAGCTTGTGGGTAATGCTGCGAAGCCAGTCATCCGCGTCGAGGGGTTCGACGGAATGGTTAAACTTTGGTGGGTACAACTTGATAAAGTCATTGATTGACACCAAGTCATTTCGTGGGTGGCGTGCAGTGTTCTGCTCAATCCTCTCTAGCAGGCGGTTAGTCTCACGCTTGTTTCTTTCCGCCTCCAGCATTACTTCAGCCAGAGAAGGCGAGTGAGGCAGATTTTCACCCCTAGCTGCACTGGCTTCCCCCTGCTCCAAGGCAGCTGGGTTGCTCCGGGTGTTGAACATCCTAGGAGAAAACAAGACAATGGTTTAGATAAGGATGACTCAAACTTAGCAAGGAAGTGCAGAATGTAATGGATAACACGGAATGCAGAGATGTTCATCCGTATATCATGGTAATATAAAACTGCCATATATATACCAACGGTCATACACATCATACATAGTTTAGTACAAGCCCAGGCTACAGTACAACTATGATGAAAGACATTACAACTCATTAGAGGCATTCCAAGCTCCTATACATTATTTGTCTACACCTCCGGATTTGATTACACACAAAGTCATATTCCACAAGTCACGCAGGACAGTGGAGATACAACTACTACAATACTAGTGGTACTACTACTAACTCGGACAGCTCTGTAGTAGTCCTCATAGAAGTCACCTCCATAGCCTGGAAGTTCAACGTGACCATCCAGGAACAGACGGTCCTGAGGAGCCTGTGGACCATAGGGGCTAGGATGAGGTCTTGGACCAACAAACGGTGGCCTGCGGGGACCACAGGGTGGGGTGATGCCTCCCACATCACGCCAATCCACCATGTCTGGCAGAGCTGATCTCACAGGATACAGATCCCTTGTATCCATACATCCAGCTTGCACCGCAGGTGCAAACCGAGTCAATGTGGCCCAATGATCAGCACGGGTATTAAAAAGCTCCAGCCTCAAGGCCCGATTCTCTCGGTCCTTATCTTCGAGCATCTCGGCAGTGGTACGAGTTAATGAGTCCTCCTGAGTGGAGTCAGCATAGATAGCCTGAAGATACCCTTGCGCTCCCGGAAGTGAAGCTGGCATGTAACGGAAGTCGGTGTTCTGAAGCAGGCCAGTCCGGACTCGCAAGATGGTCATCATGGAATAGGCAGCATCCTGCACAGCCATCTCAACAGTAACCCCGAGTCCATAGGAACAGTGAAGGGGCTCGGTAGATCCAGGATAAGAAGGAAATATCCTGACGGTGCAGAGATATTGGCTTTGATTAAAGTCGCGGAACTGCTCTTCGACGGTGTATTCGGGATACCAACGGTAGCCCGTCTCGATCATTACCCGGACTAACATAGCAGTATGACCGGGCACGTCGAGGCACCGGGTCAGGCGAACCACTTGGTTTTGAATACGGTTGGCCATCTGAAAGCACAACCACAATGCAAAGACATCAGAATTTCTAGGGAAAATTGGACAGCATAACAGCTGTAAATGCTAAGAAAAAGATTTGAGACATCCACAACAGTTCGCAATACCACTCAACAACATCATATCAAGGTTCTGATCCAATTAGCAACATATAAAGAATAGTAGAAACTGAACTGGGACTTGTAACAACAATCCTATAAGCTACTACGGATTAGTAACACGTGAACCTGATAGAAGAAGAGAGCCTAGTCCTTAACCCATGTTGGATGAGAAGAGAATGACTCAGATCAGAGGCATAGGGTAAAGGAGTAAAAGAGCCTTACGTTCCCTCCCACAATCAATTCCCCTACATATAACTAAAGCATTTCTAGACTCGACATCGACCAGCTTGGCTCAACGAACCTACAGGCAGTCCGGCTCTGATACCAACGCTGTTAGGACCCCGATTCCAAGTCACATCGATCTAGCCGGTAACACCTCCTATCACTTTGCGGCCTCACGCACGGTATCCCACGAGTGTCGCCTTACCATGGCCTGGGGCCGTTTGCGCCTTTTGGCTCACGTATATGATAGTGTCGCTAGCATCCATATGACGGAGAACCCGGGCCGACATGGCTAGTCGTGAACCCAAAGCGGCACAGACCTATGGAGACAGGCATACATGAATCACATCGAACATGTCGGTCATCAGCGAGTGATTCCGGGCTGTAGCACTGGGCTAACAGGACTTCGGTGAACCGGGCTGTAGCAGGCTAGGCAGGACTCCGGATATCACCGCGTGACATTTCCTCGAAGGGACAGACATAGGAACGAAGTGAAACACATGCCGGCCAGTCAAGTGTCCTGAACAATAGTGCTGGGCTAGCAGGACTCCGGTGAACCGGGCTGTAGCGGACTACTATGGCTCGAGGAACACTAGACTACATACAACTAGATTGTCGGATCCCACTCATACCAAGCATTTCAATCATACACACAATATGCCCGATATGAGTACATACAACATGGCATCACAACAAAACTCTACAACTCAAGTACTTTATTTAAAGGCTCCAGGGATCCATACATAACATGTTCATACAAATAGGGGTCACATGACCCGACACTCAAGTCATACAAACATACAAGCACATGCGGAAGCAACTAGTCTGAGTACAGACTCTAGAAAGAAAGAAGGCTTCTCGAAGCCTGTCTATCTACATAGGGCCCTCCATGGCCAGGATCACCACCTGGGTGGCTAGTCACTCGTCGACGTCAAGGTCTACGTAGAACCCATCGGTGGGGGCGGTGTTGTCATCTGAAAATAGTAATTAAGCAAACATGAGTACAAAGGTACTCAGCAAGTCTTACATCAGAACCTACTGAACATGCTTATTCTCAAGAAGGTGGTGGGGTTAATGCAGCAAGCCAGCTTTGACTCTTGGCTAAGCTATCCTACGGAACTCCACCAGTAAAATAGTTTTCGCACACGAGTCCACTACTCACCAACACAATACTCCACAGGGGATCCTCCCTCGTCATCCTATGAGAGGGCCATCCTCGGTACTCACACTCATCCTGAGTCTTTTAGTAGTATCCATTAACTTGTCTATGAACTGTATAGGCAACCAAGTAGTCCTTTACCGCGGACGTGGCTATTCGAATAGTTTTATACCCTGCAGGGGTGTACTTCTTCATACATGCTTTCACCACTTATCGCCCTTTACACGACATGTACTCGGCAACCTTCAAGCGGAAGCCCAGCGAGGGTGTCGGCCATGGCCTACCTAACACTTAAGTCTCTAGTCCAGGTTATCGCCTATCCAGGATCCATCCGCAGGGAGTCCGACCGAGGTTTCCACATACGGCCCCGAACGATGTGAACAGGGTCCCGAGACGCCAAACGGGCGCCCGGCATACCCGGCCATGGTGTATCTACCGCAACATAGCTCACCCCTAGGGTCAGCACTACGCACGGCCGCCAACACATAACCTACAAACACCAGAAACTATTTGCAACTCCTGGACAGAGTACTAGGGTGATTAAGAAGCCGAGAGGGCCCATTGGTTTCGGGCCCAATGTACGGTAGCAACTGCATCTTAAATCACACATACAGATCTCAGTTCTTAGGGACGGCCTCAATGAAACAACCCACCATGTACTCCTACATGGCCTCCCATCGATACCTTTACCAAAACCTGTTCAACACCTCCCTCACATTACCGACATAAGCATTTCACTCTAGCCCATCACCCAGATGAACCAGACCTGACACAACTCTAAGCATAGCAGGCATATCAAGGTAGGAATCACATACATGGCTCAATCAACTCCTACACATGCTAGTGGGTTTCATCTAGTTACTGTGGCAATGACAGGTCATGCAGAGGATAAGGGTTCAACTACCGTAGCATACAGCAGATTGAAACGCGTTGTCTTAATGCAGTAAACAAGAGCAGAAGCGAGAACATGGGTTGTATCGGAATGATCAATGGTTGCTTGCCTGATGGAGTGGTAGTGGGATACTGCCCTTCAGTAGGATACTCGTGAATATCCTCGGAGGTAGAACCTACCACGAAGAACACATCGGAACACAATCAACACATGACGATATGCAACAATATGATGCATGCTATGATATGGCAATATGAATGTGTCTTGGCCTAATTCAAGCTATAATAGAAAGGATTGAACTTATTTGAATCAAAGATTCAATTCTTAGATTATTAAACATGGCTTTAATGGTGCATTTCCTTATTCTGCTTAAACAGCAAGGTAAACTTGTTTTGTCATGCATGAAACCATTACAGATGGATAGATTGAATTTGTCTGATCATTTTTCATATATAAATCTTTGCATTTGGAGCTATGGTTTATTTTCTATGATTTTTAGAAGTTTTGACTATTTTCTGGAATTTCCTGTATAAGAATAAACCCAGTAATTTAATTACTGCATCAGCATTACGTCAGGGTGACGCCAGTGGTCAACGGGGACATCCAGGTCAAACCTGACTGGTGGGTCCCGCGTGTCAGTAGTTAATTAAGCTAATTATCTTTAGTTAAAACTAATCTGATTTAGTTAACAGAGGGGGCCCACTTGTCATTGACTCAGGGGAGTCAAACTGGGGTCAAACCCCTGGTCAGCGGGGCTAATCCCACCGGCGTTGAGTCGCCGGCGAGGCCCGAGACGGTGGCACGGCTTGGAAAACGCCCACAGGGCATGAGCGAGGCCGTTCTTGGGCTCGTTGGAGAGGTCTTGCAGTCGCGCATCTAGTGGTGGTGGAGGCCGGGCCTATGGTGGTCGGAGACAATGACGGCGAGCTCCAAGGCGGCGGCCGGAGTTCGGCCATGTGCGGGGTTTGGGCTACGGCGTGCAAACACGGAAACTGAGGTGCTAGCGAGGCACTACGCGATGCGGCAAGCATGTTGCATAGCACGGTATGACCAAATGGTCGCCCGAGCGACGCCGGCGACGAGCTCGAGCGGAGATGAGCTTCGGCCGTGGTGGAAGTATGGCCTAGAGGGTGCAAACGCGTGGGAAAGAAGAGGGGAAAGGCGGCGGAGCTCACAGGGAGGTCGATGAACAGCTCAGTGGGCTCGGGGGCGACCGGAGCGAGGCGAATCGATGAACGGCGTCCGGCGGGTACCGAGGTTGAAGACGGCGCGATAGCGGCGATGCAGGGCCTCCGACGAAGCGTGGCTCGGTGGGGAGGGCGAGTGTGTCATGGCGGAGCGATTTGGCTTGTCGGAGGGGCGAGGGGGTGGCTCTAGCGTCGTCTACGGCAAACAGCGGCGAGGAACGCGCTCGGGCATCACGGGAGAGAGTGAGGGAGACGAGGGGGAAAGTGAGCGAGGATGAGAGGGGGACGTGGGGGTTGCGTGGCATCCCTAGACGTCTCCAGGACGTCGGCAGAAGCAGGAGGTGGCCAGCGTGTGGCCGCGGGCGCCGGCCACGCGCTCCGCGTCCTTCTGGCACGAGGAGGACGACGACTGGCAGGGCCAGTCGGCTGGGCCGAGCCAGGTGGGCTGGGCCAGCACAGGTAAGGCCCAGGTAGCTTCCCTCTCTCTCTTTTTTTTATTTGTTTCTGTTTTTCTATTTAACTGCAATTGTTGGGCTTTAATTAAAATACTAAAACATTACCAAAAATCCTGAAAATAATTGTGGGCTCTATTTAGATTATTTCCAACAGCAAACATTTATTTCCAGAATTATTTGGGCATTTAAATTATTTTATAGCATTTAAATGCCCAAATTCAAATACTTATGATTTAATTCAATGACCTTCTGTTGACCTAGAAAAATGTGCACCAATTTTGCCAGAGGTTTTAACCCAAGACAAAGAGGGTGAACTTTTTATAAGGGCATTTCAGGTTCATTGAAAATAATTTTAGTAAACCCTAGTTGTTTCCAGGGGGTGTTGGGGGTTTCTGCCTTCCCCATTTTAAATTTAAGAGAAATTTAAACATGATGCACACTCTAATGCTTGAACTAGCTAGGGTGTGACACTCTGGTTGGTAAGGCTTGAGAATCAGACTATTGCAGTAAGCCTTCCTGCTCAATGCGTCAGCAATTACATTGGCCTTGCCTGGAGTATATTCAATACTCAGATTATACTCTTGAATCATCTCGACCCAACGAGTCTGCCTGAGGTTGAGGTTTGGCTGAGTGAAGATGTACTTGAGACTCTTGTGATCAGTGAAGATGTCCACTTTTCTTCCCAATAAGAGATGTCTCCAAGTTAAAAGAGCATGGACAACTGCCGCCAACTCAAGGTCATGAGTGGGGTAGTTCTTTTCGTTGGGCTTCAACTGGCGAGAGGTATAGGCCACAACTTTCTTCTCTTGCATCAACACTGAACCAAGACCTTGAATAGAAGCATCACAAAAGACCTCGAATGGTTTGGATTCATCAGGAGGAGTCAGAACTGGAGTAGTGACTAACTTCTCTTTCAGGGTGTTGAAAGCGATGTCACATTCAGGCAACTAGACGTACTTCACGTGCTTCTGGAGGAGGTTGGAAAGAGGCTTCGTGATCTTAGAGAAGTTCTCAATGAACCTTCGACAATAGCTTGCGAGCCCAAGGAAGCTGCAGAGTTGCTTCACATTCTGAGGTGGTTCCCAATTCACAATTGCAGACACCTTCTCAGGATTAACAGCTATGCCCTTGGCGGATATGATATGCCCAAGGTAGAGAACCTCATCGAGCCAAAAGTCGCACTTTGAAAACTTCGCATGGAACCGATATTCTCTGAGTTTATCCAGCACCAATCTCAAATGCTTGGCATGATCCTCCTTGTTCTTGGAAAAGACCAAAATGTCATCAAGGTAGACCAAGACGAAGTCATTTGTGTAGGCGTTGAAGATGAAGTTCATCATGCGAGAGAATGTTGGCGGAGCGTTGACAAGGCCGAAAGACATGACAGTGTATTCATATGAACCATAGCTTGTTCTGAATGCTGTCTTGGGGATATCTTCTTCATGAATGCGAATCTGATGATAGCCCATACGGAGATCAAGCTTGTAGAATACTTGAGCACCTTTGAGTTGTTCGAAAAGCTCATTGATGTTGGGAAGTGGGTACTTGTTCTATATGGTCTTTAAGGATGGCAATGGGTCGGGTTTGGATCGGGTTGAACAATCTCAAATCCATATCCATGTCCATGAAGACAGTCTTTGCCCGCCCATGAAAAAATCCATGGGTGAAAAATTGTGTCCATGTCCAAATCCGATGGATATCCATACCCATTGGATATCCATTGGGTCCTCTCGAGACATATAAATAAGACATAAGACAATATTAACATAAACTCTTCCATTCTTCACCTCGTGGTAGGCTAGGCTTCACTTATGGTAAATCAACATCCACTAACAACCTAAGATCATTTAGTATTTTTCTAACAGACGAGAGTGATGAGCCATTTAAGGAGGAGGTAAAAATAAGGGAAGGGGTGTTGGATTATGTTACAGAGGGGATTGAATGTCAACTAAAAAAAGTTACGATGGGGATTGTGTAATTTCTAATGCATGTTTTAGATAAAAAAGTGTAAAATTGTTGTGGGACATATGACCGTGGGGCAAGGATAGCAGATTTTCCCCCATTAAGTCATACTATCGGGTCGGGTTTGGGTATATCCATGGGTACAAGATTATATCCATGCCCTATCCACGAACAATCGGGTCTGGTTTGGGCGCCGCCCATGGACACAAAAGCATATCCAAATTCTATCCATTCGGGGCGGATATCCATGGATATCCATGGATAAAATTGCCATCCTTAATGGTCTTCTTGTTCAATGGACGGTAGTCGACACAAAGTCGGTCTGTTCCATCCTTCTTCTTGACGAAAAGAACACCACAACCCCATGGAGAAGAACTAGGTCGGGTGAGACCCATTCTCTCTTGAATATCGAGTTGTTTCTTCAGCTCCTTCAACTCTTCAGGTCCAAGCTTGTAAGGACGTTTGCAAACAGGTTCCATGCCAGGCTCAAGATCGATGACGAATTCAACTGGCCGGTGCGGAGGCATTCCTGGAAGCTCTTCTGGAAAGACGTCTTGATATTCGCAAACGACTGGAATCTGAGAGATGGCATCCAGCTCGCCCTTCTCATTGAGAGAAAAAAGTCGAATGGTATCATCACGAGCAGCAAAGACGATGACATCCTCAAACGAATGTGTCAATTGAATTTGTCTGGCAGCACAATCAAGGTGAGCCTTATGCTTAGAAAGCCAGTCCATTCCGAGAATAAGATCAATATCCGAGTTACCAAGGACCACTAGAGAGGATAGAAATTTGTAGTCACCCAACGTGATAGAGACATCGGGAGCAACCAAACTAGAAGTCAAAAGCATGCCGGGAGAAACAACTTGCATGACTTTGGGCATAACCTTAGTGTCAACGTTGTGCTTCGATGCAAATGGGAATGACAAGAAAGAATGCGATGCACCAGTATCAAAAAGTACTTTTGCAGGAACATCATTAATAGGAAGGTTACCCATGATGACATCTGACGAGTCCTCTGCCTGAGCCGCATTCATCATGTTGACCTTGGCGTGCTTGGGATTATGCTTGACCACTGCGGTACTGGCAGATCTCACAGGAGGAGGAGGAGGAGGAAGACGCCTCTGATTGAAGCATTTGTTGGAATAGTGACCCTTCTGCTGACACTTGTTGCACGTGACCTCCGAGAGCGGATGGTGATACGGAGCACTTGATCTTGGAGCATGAAATGAAGTCTTGTTCTGAAAGCCTGGGTTGGGTGGGTGGGAAGATCCACTGCCACCTTTGCTCTTCTGCTGATAAGGCTGACGGAACGGAGGATGAGGCAGCCAATACTTTTGCTGCTTAGTAGCCACTTGACTTGAGGAAGAAGGATTAGCATCTCTGACTCGCTTCTTGAAAGCATCACACTTGAGCTGAGCAGTCTCTTGTTTCAGTGCCATGTTGTAAAACTCATCGTACTTCTGAGGCTCAAAAAGCACGAGAGGAAGTTGGAGATCTTCTCTGAGGCCACCTCTGAACTGATATATCATGCTTTTCTCGTCAGGGACGTCTTGCTTAGCGAAATGAGCTAGCTTCTGGAACATGATGTTGTACTGGTAAACAGACAAGCTGCCTTGCTTCTGGTTGCAGAATACCTCATGCTTGCTCTCAACAACACTCTGAGGAATGTGGTGAGCTCTGAAGTCTTAACGGAATTCATCCCAGGTAATCACACTGCCTCCTCTGGAATCTTTGTACTGTTGATACCACTCAGCAGCTTGGTCTTTGAGTTGGAACAAAGCAAACTTGACAAAGTCCTCAGGACTGACGTTGCTGCACTCGAAATGCTTGCAGATATCAACGAGCCAATCATCAGCGTCTGTTGCCTCAACACAGTTGCTGAAGGTCTTTGGCTGGTTTGCGAGGAACTGGTTGAGTGTAGCAAACTGATTCTGATTATTGCCATGGCCATGATTCCCTTGGTTGCGCTCTTGCAAGAGTTGCGAAAGCATCTGCGTGTTAGCATTGGTAGCGGCCATCACAGCTTGCCATGCCTCCGAAGGTGGAGGTCGTGGTGGCGGTTCAAGATTCGAACGCGTAGGAGGAGCCATCCTGAAGAGGGTAACATCCGTTAGCATCTTGACAGACATATAATCAAGCCGAATCAAATGGATCGAAATTGAAAAATACAGTCTTAACATCCAAACAAAATGAACGAATGCATTCCAATTGAAATGGTCACATATTCATAAATTGAGAAGCCACTTAGATAGAGGTAGAAGAATAAAACAACAAGGTACGAACAAGAACAAATACTTGGTAAGGATTACCCAATCACAAACCAAATATCCGCGGAAGAAAATACTAGAGCTAGAAGAATTCCCACCTATGAAACTCCTGAACCATTCCGGTTATGCAATCAGGTGTTGGGGATACAGGGGAAGCATAATATCTCACCCAAAGCTAGCAAATCCTACATCCAGCTGTATCCATCCTTCAACACATAACCAAGAAAACTTCGGAAATCATCTACCTCAACCTTTGAAAAGCATCCGTTATACAAGTTATGGCAATACTCCCGAACTCCCGCCCCAGTACTGGGTGGCGTCGAGGTTATCTCACCAACAACTACATAAAAGAGATTTTCGATGTCGGCGAAACTCAGGTATTCCAGAATTGCAACGATAAAATTGTGATGACAACACCTCGGAGCTCAACTCCTCGGGACACTGCCACAACCCGTAAATGTCAGTAGGCACCAAGAACAATGTTCTCGTCACAAAACCATCGGAACATTTCCAAGATACCCGCGTGATCCTAAATTTTTTTTAGTGAAATTTGAGAAGAGAAGAGTCAAAACTCTACATCAGGATGCCTCACCAGAGCGACGAAGGGACTGAGGAGTAAAAAGAATCCTACTCTCCGATATATATAATCCTGAATGACTCAAAACATTTTTCTATACTCAACAGCGCCAGCGATTCGATCAAGCAGGGGGCTCCTAAGGTCAGGGAAGGCTCTGATACCAATTTGTAACGCCCTTGATGCGGCTATATCTCCCACGTGTCAAAGCACAACTTAGAGGCATAACCGCATTGAAAGCAATGTCACAAGTGAGGTAATCTTCACACAACCCATGTAATAAATAAGGGAAAGAGATACAGAGTTGGCTTACACTCGCCACGTCACACAAATAGCATAAATATCATTACATTCATCCAGTTACACTTAAGGTCCGACTACAGAACCAAAATGAAGATAAACCACAAATGCAACAAAGTCCTCGATCGCCCCAACTGGGCACCACTACTGATCGTCTGGCAAGGAAACGTAGTATCGTCCTGAGTCCTCATCGAACTCCCACTAGAGCTCAGTCGAATCCCCTGGAATGGCGTCGTCGGTCCCTGCATCTGGTTTGGAAGTAATCTGTGAGTCACGGGGACTCAGCAATCTCACACCCTCGCGATCAAGACTATTTAAGCTTATAGGAAGGGTAAAAGGTATGATGTGGAGCTACATCAAGCGACTAGCATATATGGTGGCTAACATACGTAAATGAGAGCGAGAAGAGAAGGCAATGCACGGTCGAGCAACTATGATCAAGAAGTGATCCTAGCACAACCTACGATCAAACATAACTCGAGACTGTGTTCTCTTCCCGGACTCCGCCGAAAAGAGACCATCACGGCCACACACTCTGTTGATTCATTTTAATTAAGTTAAGTTCAAGTCTTCTACAACCGGACATTAACAAATTCCCATCTGCCCATAACCGTGGGCACGACTTTCGAAAGGTCAAATCCCTGCAGGGGTGTCCCAACTTAGCCCATCACAAGCTCTCACGGTCAACGAAGGATATTCCTTCTCCTAAGACAATCCGATCAGACACGGAATCCCGGTTACAAGACGTCTCGAAAATGGTAAAACTAAACCAGCAAAGCCGCCCGAATGTGCCGACAAATCCCGATAGGAGCTGCACATATCTCGTTCTTAGGGCACACTCAGATGAGACATCCTATGAGTAAAACCAACCCTCAAGTTGCCCCGAGGTGGCCCCACAGTCTACTCGGTTCGGACTAGCACTCAGAGGAGCACTGGCCCAGGGGGGTTTAAAATAAAGATGACCCTTGGGCTCCGAAAACCCAAGGGAAAAGAGGCTAGGTGGCAAATGGTAAAACCAATGCTGGGCATTGCTGGAGGAGTTTTATTCAAGCCGAACTGTCAAGGGGTTCCCATTATAACCCAACCATGTAAGGAACGCAAAATCAAGGAACATAACATTGGTATGGCGGAAAACTAGGGCGGCAAGAGTGGAACAAAACACCAGGCATAAGGCCGGGCCTTCCACCCTTTACCAAGTGTATAGGTGCATTAAAATAGACAAGATATAATAATGATATCCCAACAATAAACATGTTCCAACAAGGAACAAACTCCAATCTTCACCTGCAACTAGCAATGCTATAAGAGGGGCTGAGCAAAGCGGTAACATAGCAAACAACGGTTTGCTAGGACAAGGAGGGTTAGAGGTTTGACATGGCAATATGGGAGGCATGATAAGCAAGTGGTAGGTATCATAGCATATGCATAGCAAAATAGCGAGCATCTAGCAAGCAAAGATAGAAGTGATTTCGAGGGTATGGTCATCTTGCCTGCAAAGTTCTCCGAGTTGATGTTAGCTTGATCCTCGTAAGCGTACTCAACGGGCTCCTCGATCACGTACTTGTCTCCTGACTCTACCCAAAGCAAAACACAAGCAAAGGGAGAACACAATCAACCACGTGCAATGCACAAGCAACATGATGCGAAACAATGCATGACATGCGGGATGCGATATGCGGTGCATATGCATGATTTGGAAAGGAATGATTGAACCTGGCCTCAACATGTAAATCCAAGAGTACCACTGGAAAGAGGAGTTGATTTCGGTTGAAATCGATATAAAGATCACCGGAATCGGATGCACGGTTTGGAAATGGCAAGCAAAACAAATATGGCACCGGTCTGCGATTAACAGCATGAGGTCATCTAAATGCATCAAGAACAACATGCTACAGCACTCCAACATGACAACAAAATAGATGGCAAGGATCCACTCAAGATGCCTGACAAAAGATGAACACTGAGCTACGGCTAATTCACTCAATAGCAGGTTCAAACAAGCATGGCAAAAGTGCAAAAGATATCAGGTTTCAGACTTGAAATAAACAACATGCCAGGAATTTAACATCAGGAAGCAATGTTTAGAGCATGAAAACTACATGCTACAGGAACATACCATGGTAAAGCAAGGCATGTCATGAAGCCACTCAAAGCATACAACAAAAGTCCCTTACTGACCATAAGCCAAAAGGGATCAGAAAATACAATTGCAACCACGTGAACATAGCAATTATCGTTAAGAGATTCAGACTTGGTGAAAAACTGGAACATGGCAAAACAGATATCAAGTAGGCATGTTTACGAGCTCGATGCACTCACCACAAGGCAAGACATGACAAACTAAACATACACCCATCAAGTAGACATGGCATAAAAGCTAAACATGGCAAGAACAACAACATAGCATGCACGGATCAACTACAACAAGCTCGGCAAAATTGCTAAACATGTTAACAATCTGCCAGGAACATTTTATAGCAAAAGTAGAGCTCGATTGACTCAAGCTAGGGTGCTCCATAAATGCAAACAAGGACATGAATGTATAGAGCACCACAATATCTACAAAACATCCTTACTGATCATGCTCAAAATAGGCACGCATCACTTGGTAGCAACATGAACACATGGCATAAAATAATGACACGGCAATGACTTAGAATATTTCTAAGTCCCTGAAATCAGTAACAATAAGTAAGCTACTTTGCATGCTTGTGCTAGTCACCACAGAGATCACAAAAATACATGGCATACACCCCTGTAAAGATGGCATGGCGTACTTCAAATCACATGTAGAGCTCAAGTTCATAGCATGCACACATTAATCGTGGCAAAAATGACAAATGTCCAATTACTGATATGAAACTGAAATTAACAGAAACTAGCACTCTTCCAACAGCATTTAGGGCATCAAGATGAGCTCAAATGAATATGATGCAATGAGATGAAATGAAGTACTCGTCGAGACGAACATTTCGATATGCTACACGCACGGATCAGAGCTACGGTTGCAGAGATATGATGCGTTGAAATGAGCAAAAATTATTAGGGTTCAGGCAAAATTAGGTCAACCTCACGATCCAGATCTGGATCCAGATCGGGCACAGAAACCGAGGTCGCCGGAAAACACTGTAGCTGCCGGAGTTCGTCGCGGGACGTCGCCGGAGTACTTGAAGACGCCGGATCCGGGGGAGGAGAGGCCAGGGACGGCGTGTGGCGGCGAGGGGGCGACGATGGGCGGCTCTGGCACGGGGCGGCCGGCGGCGAGGAGATGCGGGCGCGGCG
>NC_057803.1:116290449-116292760 GCF_018294505.1 Triticum aestivum
AGCTCGCCGGCGCGGGCGGCGCGCCTGGAGATGGGCTCGGGGGCCGTCTACGGCCTCGGCGGGCCTCGCACAGGAGGTAGCCGACAGTGCCACGTGGCGCCCGGCGATTGGTGCGGCGGGGTGGAGCGGACGTGTCTGGCCGACCCGGTTTTGTCCAGTGACGCGAGGGGAGCGGGGAGACTAGGGTTTCGTCCGGATTTCGGGGAAGGGATCTATATATAGAGGTAGAGGGTGCTAGGAGAGTCCAAATGAGGTGCGGTTTTCGGCCACGCGATCATGATCGAACAACCGAGATGAAGGAGGGGGTTTAGGTGGGTTTTGGGCCACTTTGAAGGGGTGTTGGGCTGCAACACACACGAGGCCTTTTCGGTTCCTTGGTTAACCATTGGAGTATCAAACGAAGTCCAAACAGGCGGTCTACCGGTAGTAAACCAAGGTCGCATGACAAGTCTCGGTCCAATCCGAAAATGTTTAACACCCGCACATGAAAAGAGGTAGAAAGGGACACCGGAGGACATAGGAGCGCCGGAATGGAAAACGGACAACGGGGAAAATGCTCGGATGCATGAGACGAACACGTATGCAGATGCGATGCACAAGATGACATGATATGAGATGCAAGACAAAGACAAAAGCACACGCAGACAAAAACCCGACAATGAGGAAATATCATAACTTAGTGCCGGAAAAGGCAAGAGTTGGAATACAAATATGGCAGGTTACATACGGGGTGTTACATATACCTTCAAGCACTCACCTGCCCGGCAACGGCGCCAGAAAAGATCTTGATGTCTACTACGCAACTTTATTCTTGTAGACACGTGTTGGGCCTCCAAGTGTAGAGTTTTGTAGGACAGTAGCAATTTTCCCTCAAGTGGATGACCTAAGGTTTATTAATCCATGGGAGACGTAGGATGAAGATGGTCTCTCTCAAACAACCCTGCAACCAAATACAAGAAATCTCTTGTGTCCCCAACACACCTAATACAATGGAAAATTGTATAGGTGCACTAGTTCGGCGAAGTGATGGTGATAAAAGTGTAATATGGATGGTAGAAATATATATTTATAATCTGAATAAATAAAAACAGCAAGGTAGGAAGTAGTAAACATGCACAAAAACGGTATTGCAATGCTTGAAAATGAGGCCTAGGGTCTGTAATTTCACTAGTGCAATCTCTCAACAATGCTAATATAATTGGATCATATAACCATCCCTCAACGTGCAACGAAGAATCACTCCAAAGTTCGTATATAGCGGAGAACATAAGAAGAAATCGTTTGTAGGGTACGAAACCACCTCGAAGCTATTCTTTCCGATCGATCTATCCAAGAGTTCGTACTAAAATAACACCAAATAATTTCAGATTCATAATGCTCAATCCAACACAAAGAACCTCAAAAAGTGCCCCAAGATTTCTACTGGAGAAAGAAAGGACAAGAACGTGCATCAACCCCTATGCATAGATTACCCCAATGTCACCGTGGGAATCCGCGAGTTGAGTGCCAAAACACATGTCAAGTGAATCAATATGATACCCCATTGTCACCACGAGTATTCATATGCAAGAAATATATAAAGTGCTCTCAAATCCATTGTAACGCCCCATATGTAACCTGCCATATTTGTATTCCAACTCTTGCCATTTCCGGCACTAAGTTATGATTTTCCTCGTTGTCGGGATTTTGTCTTCGTGTTGCTTTCGTCTTTGTCATGCATCTCATATCATATCATCATATGCACCGCATTTGCATACATGTACGTCTTATGCATCCGAGCATTTTCCCCGTTGTCCGTTTTGTATTCCGGCGCTCCTATGTCCTCCGGTGTCCCCTTTTACCTGTTTTCATGTGCGGGTGTTAAACATTCTCGGATTGGACAGAGACTTGCCAAGCGGCCTTGGTTTACTACCAGTAGACCGCATGTCAAGTTTCGTGCCCTTTGGACTTCGTTTGATACTCCAACGGTTAACCGAGGAACCGAAAAGGCCTTGTGTGTGTTGCAGCCCAACAACCCTCCAGAGTGGCCCAAAACCCACCAAAACCCCCTCCATCATCTCGGTCGTTCGATCACGATCGCGTGGCCGCAAACCGTGCTCAATTTGGAGTCTCCTAGCTCCCTCTACCTATATATATGTGCCTTCCCCGAAATTTCGCGGTACAAACCCTAGTGTCTTCCTCCTCGCGCCGCCGGACACATCCATCCCGAGTCGGACGTGTCCGCGCCACCGCGCCGGACCAATCCCACCTCGCCACATCACCGCCGCTGGGCCTCTCTCTCCACCGCGCCGCCGGGCCCGCGTGGCCCATC